>NC_082377.1:5000-157157 GCF_027477595.1 Haemorhous mexicanus
GGAAAAGAAAAAGACAAAACCACACCGAAAGAAGGTAGGGGCCAGGGTGGGGGTAGGGGTTGTCTTTATTAGGGCTGATTCAACTTTATTAAATGAATATTTCTATTTACACTTCAGCAAAATACATGGGAACGGTCTATACAAATGCAAGATACAATCTATAGCCACACTGGTGAAAGTCTAATGAGCACTACAGAGCACTACACTACGATAACCTTTTTCATATTTTCATTACAGGTTGATTTATTGTTACAGGAAACCCAAAACAACAAAAGCACATTGAAAACAACGCTCATCTACCATTAACACCCCCTTCCAACCAAGTTAGGCTCCAGCTTCATCCTGATTCCAAGAATATGGCTGTTATTATGAGCAGCACCTGGGTTAGAGAGAGACAAAGTTACATGGCATTTCTGTGAGTGCAGTGGGTGACCTTGTGTGCTGGAAGACATGCGAATGCCTCTTCTACGCTTGTGAAAAGCCTTGGGGGGGGCCTCAAATAGATAACATTTCTCACCCTGCTACCTTCAAACCACCCCTACAATAACTCCTAACCTGCTACCTGCTCACCCTCCCTCTCCTAGTCACAATCCTCAACTCACCTGAAGCCTCAATCCCAAACATCATCTTGGACACTGGGCAGATGCCTTTTGTGATGTGATGAATGTGCTGAAAAAAGTGTTGTACTTGACACAACCTGGAATTTCTGGAAGCTGCGCTCCTCCTAAAATAAAAATAGAAACAACAAAACAAGAATAACACCAGAAATTACAAAAGCACCTTACCACTCCTGAACACACAATCCAAAATCATGAACTTCAATACTTCCCTCTGTTCAATGCTGTTTTCTCTGCAGTATCTTCAAAGCCTCTGCTGCTTTAGATGCCCAAAAGCAGCTGCTGAAAACAAGCTGAGATAAACTGAAAAAACCCCTTTACTAAAATGAGAGGAGAGCTCTTATCCCAGTATATCCCAGAGAGGGAATGAAGCCCATCAGCAAAGGCTGGGGTTAATATACCCCTGATTGTGCCCGCCTCTCGTTCCCACAATGCCCGGGAAAAGGGAGGGGGCAAATCCCACTGGGTATAAAGGCCCTCAGAGCAGCTGCAGCTGTTTGGCTCCTCTGACTCTAATTCAAGGGTGGTAAATGGCTTGTTATAGAAGAAAACTTTTCAGGGAAATAACAGCACTTTTTTTTTTTCTTTATAACTGCTTGGAGCAGAACAACAGAAAACAGGTAGGAAATAAAACTGTGTGTTTTGGTAGCATGGCTAGATAAATTGGGTAATGTGCTGTTAACTTACATAATTAGACCTTAGTGATCACTAAGTAGTGCTTCATGTGTGACTAAGCAGAGTGGAGAAGATTACTAACAATATGAATAGTGTGACTCTCCTTAGGACCTCTAATTAGAACAATCTACAATATAAACAAAAAAAAAAAAAAAAAAGAAAAAAAAAGAAAAAGTAAAAACCCCAAAATCCTGGGCAGTGTAAGGTTGAAGTACATGCCAGACTGACCCTTCTCTGAGCTATCTAGTCTAAAGACACAGAAAGAAGTGCCCAGAAATGAAAAAGTAAATTCTTAAAACTCAGAAAAAGAGCTTCGTTCAAGTGAACCTGTAAAAATGAAAAAACAGAGCAGGTACCTCCACTGAAACAGATGAAATGGCAAAAAACCCCCTTTGGCCCTCTAATTTCATCTCCAAAAATATTGTGAAAAGAAGGGTCCTCCTCCCAGCTAATCTGAGGCCCTGCAACTGCAAGGCGGCAGTGGCCTGGGGTATAGCTGTAGTCTGATAACAGGATGATGTAGCCGAGAGCAGAGCATGAGAAAAGAGAGATGTAAGTTGTAAAGAATGAAGAAGTAAGAATAACCAATAGACTGCTTAACTTACAGAATATGCATGAGCTTATTACATACTGTGCTTAAATGTCTGATGCTCTAATCAATAAACGAAGCTTGCTGATTCTCACATTGAGGTGTCACCGAGCTTCCCTCACTGCAACAGAGAAGATTTTTCCCCCAATCAAAACCCACAAAAGAACAGACAGCTGGAGAATGTTTGAAAGATGTGCACAAAGCAGCCTGACTTTGCGGTGGCAGCAGCTGTGGTCTAGGAGGCACCATGCGCAATGCAGAATTCTCAGAATGCAGCCGGTCATTCTGCGCAAAAGAACCCTGAACACAAGGGCCAGTCCTTTTCAAAATGAAGAAAATCAGTCCGGACAAGGCTCTGGAAGGGGAATTGAGGGAGCCACTGAGCACTCTCAAACCAGCCGAACATTGCAGAGATGGCAGCTTGGCTTCTGGAAGCCTCCTGCGCAATGCAGAATTTCAGGAGCCAGCCGGACTCTCCGAGCCACAGGACCTGAAACACAAACAACGGCCCTTTTCCCAGGGAAGCAAAAGTCACCACCTCAGTTTCATGGTGTCAGTTTGCAGAAGGTACTTGGCACTCTCAAACCAGCCTGACTTGGCACTGGTGCCAGCTTGCCTCTGGCAGGCATCCTGTGCAATGCGGAATTTTAGGAGCCAGCCGGCCACTCCAGGCCACAGGCCCTGGAACACAAACAACGGCCATTTTCCCAGGGAAGCAAAAGTCACCACCTCAGTTTCATGGTGTCAGTTGGCAGGAGGTATTTTGCACTCTCAAACCAGCCTGACTTGGCACTGGTGCCGGCTTGCCTCTGGCAGGCATCCTGCGCAATGCGGGATTTTTAAGAGCCAGCCGGCCACTCCAGGCCACAGGCCCTGGAACACAAACAACGGCCCTTTTCCCAGGTAAGCAAAAGTCACCACCTCAGTTTCATGGTGTCAGTTTGCAGGAGGTACTTGGCACTCTCAAACCAGCCTGACTTGGCACTGGTGCCAGCTTGCCTCTGAGAGGCATTCTGCGCAATGCGGAATTTTAGGAGCCAGCCGGCCACTCCAGGCAGCAGGCCCTGGAACACAAGCAACGGCCATTTTCCCAGGGAAGCCAAAGTCACCACCTCAGTTTCATGGTGTCAGTTTGCAGGAGGTACTTGGCACTCTCAAACCAGCCTGACTTGGCACTGGTGCCAGCTTGCCTCTGGCAGGCATTCTGCGCAATGCGGGATTTTTAAGAGCCAGCCGGCCACTCCAGGCCACAGGCCCTGGAACACAAACAACGGCCATTTTCCCAGGTAAGCACAAGTCACCACCTCAGTTTCATGGTGTCAGTTTGCTGGAGGTACTTGGCACTCTCAAACCAGCCTGACTTGGCACTGGTGCCAGCTTGCCTCTGGGAGGCATTCTGCCCAATATGGATTTTTAGGAGCCAGCCGGCCTCTGCGGGCCACAGGCCCTGGAACACAAACAACGGCCCTTTTCCCAGGTAAGCAAAAGTCACCAACCCTGGTTCTTGGTGTCAGTTTGCAGGAGGTACTTGGCACTCTCAAACCAGCCTGACTTGGCACTGGTGCCGGCTTGCCTCTGGCAGGCATTCTGCGCAATGTGGGATTTCTAAGAGCCAGCCGGCCCGTCCAGGCCACAGGCCCTGGAACACAAACAACGGCCCTTTTCCCAGGGAAGCAAAAGTCACCACCTCAGTTTCATGGTGTCACTTTGCAGGAGGTACTTGGCACTCTCAAACCAGCCTGACTTGGCACTGGTGCCAGCCTGCCTCTGGGAGGCATTCTGCGCAATATGGATTTTTAGGAGCCAGCCGGCCACTCCAGGCCACTAGCCCTGGAACACAAAGAACGGCCATTTTCCCAGGGAAGCAAAAGTCACCACCTCAGTTTCATGGTGTCAGTTTGCAGGAGGTACTTGGCACTCTCAAACCAGCCTGACTTGGCACTGGTGCCAGCTTGCCTCTGGGAGGCATTCTGCGCAATGCGGAATTTTAGGAGCCAGCCGGCCACTCCAGGCCACAGCCCTGGAACACAAAACAATGGCCCTTTTCCCAGGGAAGCAAAAGTCACCACCTCCGTTTCATGGTGTCAGTTTGCAGGAGGTACTTGGCACTCTCAAACCAGCCTGACTTGGCACTGGTGCCAGCTTGCCTCTGGCAGGCATCCTGTGCAATACGGAATTTTAGGAGCCAGCCGGCCACTCCAGGCCACAGGCCCTGGAACACAAACAACGGCCATTTTCCCAGGTAAGCACAAGTCACCACCTCAGTTTCATGGTGTCAGTTTGCTGGAGGTACTTGGCACTCTCAAACCAGCCTGACTTGGCACTGGTGCCAGCTTTCCTCTGGGAGGCATTCTGCGCAATGCGGAATTTTAGGAGCCAGCCGGCCTCTCCAGGCCACAGGCCCTGGAACACAAACACCGGCCATTTTCCCAGGGAAGCACAAGTCACCACCTCAGTTTCCTGGTGTCAGTTTGCAGGAGGTATTTGGCACTCTCAAACCAGCCTGACTTGGCACTGGTGCCAGCTTGCCTCTGGCAGGCATTCTGCGCAATGCGGAATTTTAGGAGCCAGCCGGCCACTCCGGGCCACAGGCCCTGGAACACAAACAACGGCCATTTTCCCAGGGAAGCAAAAGTCACCACCTCCGTTTCATGGTGTCAGTTTGCAGGAGGTATTTGGCACTCTCAAACCAGCCTGACTTGGCACTGGTGCCAGCTTGCCTCTGGGAGGCATTCTGCGCAATGCGGAATTTTAGGAGCCAGCCGGCCTCTCCAGGCCACAGGCCAGGGAACACAAACAACGGCCCTTTTCCCAGGTAAGCAAAAGTCACCACCTCAGTTTCATGGTGTCAGTTTGCAGGAGGTACTTGGCACTCTCAAACCAGCCTGACTTGGCACTACTGCCAGCTTGCCTCTGGGAGGCATCCTACGCAATATGGATTTTTAGGAGCCAGCCGGCCACTCCAGGCCACAGGCCCTGGAACACAAACAATGCCCCTTTTCCCAGGGAAGCAAAAGTCACCAACCCTGGTTCTTGGTGTCAGTTTGCAGGAGATACTTGGCACTCTCAAACCAGCCTGGCTTGGCACTGGTGCCAGCTTGCCTCTGGGAGGCATTCTGCGCAATGCGGGATTTTTAGGAGCCAGCCGGCCACTCCAGGCCACAGGCCCTGGAACACAAACAACGGCCATTTTCCCAGGTAAGCAAAAGTCACCACCTCCGTTTCATGGTGTCAGTTTGCAGGAGGTACTTGGCACTCTCAAACCAGCCTGACTTGGCACTGGTGCCAGCTTGCATCTGGGAGGCATTCTGCGCAATGCGGAATTTTAGGAGCCAGCCGGCCACTTCAGGCCACAGGCCCTGGAACACAAACAATGGCCCTTTTCCCAGGGAAGCAAAAGTCACCAACCCTTGTTCTTGGTGTCAGTTTGCAGGAGGTACTTGGCACTCTCAAACCAGCCTGACTTGGCACTGGTGCCAGCCTGCCTCTGGGAGGAATTCTGCGCAATATGGATTTTTAGGAGCCAGCCGGCCACTCCAGGCCACAGGCCCTGGAACACAAACAACGGCCCTTTTCCCAGGTAAGCAAAAGTCACCACCTCCGTTTCATGGTGTCAGTTTGCAGGAGATACTTGGCACTCTCAAACCAGCCTGGCTTGGCACTGGTGCCAGCTGTCCGCTGGGAGGCATTCTGCGCAATATGGATTTTTAGGAGCCAGCCGGCCTCTCTGGTCCCCAGGCCCTGGAACACAAACAACGGCCCTTTTCCCAGGTAAGCAAAAGTCACCACCTCAGTTTCATGGTGTCAGTTTGCAGGAGGTATTTTGCACTCTCAAACCAGCCTGACTTGGCACTGGTGTCGGCTTGCCTCTGGCAGACATCCTGCGCAATGCGGGATTTTTAAGAGCCAGCCGACCTCTCCAGGCCACAGGCCCTGGAACACAAACAACGGCCATTTTCCCAGGGAAGCAAAAGTCACCACCTCCGTTTCATGGTGTCAGTTTGCAGGAGGTACTTGGCACTCTCAAACCAGCCTGACTTGGAACTGGTGCCTGCTTTCCTCTGGGAGGCATTCTGCGCATTATGGATTTTTAGGTGCCAGCCGGCCTCTGCGGGCCAACAGCCCTGGAACACAAACAACGGCCATTTTCCCAGGGAAGCACAAGTCACCACCTCAGTTTCATGGTGTCAGTTTGCAGGAGGTACTTGGCACTCTCAAACCAGCCTGACTTGGCACTGGTGCCTGCTTTCCTCTGGGAGGCATTCTGCGCATTATGGATTTTTAGGTGCCAGCCGGCCTCTGCGGGCCAACAGCCCTGGAACACAAATAACGGCCCTTTTCCCAGGTAAGCAAAAGTCACCAACCCTGGTTCTTGGTGTCAGTTTGCAGGAGGTACTTGGCACTCTCAAACCAGCCTGACTTGGCACTGGTGCCGGCTTGCCTCTGGCAGGCATCCTGCGCAATGCGGGATTTTTTGGTGCCAGCCGGCCTCTCCAGGCCACAGGCCGTGGAGCACAAACAACGGCCAGTTTCCCAGGGAAGCAAAAGTCACCACCTCCGTTTCATGGTGTCAGTTTGCAGGAGGTACTTGGCACTCTCAAACCAGCCTGACTTGGCACTGGTGCCAGCTTTCCTCTGGGAGGCATTCTGCGCAATGCGGAATTTTAGGAGCCAGCCTGCCTCTCCGGTCCACAGGCCCTGGAAAACAAACAGCAGCCATTTTCCCAGGTAAGCAAAAGTCACCACCTCCGTTTCATGGTGTCAGTTTGCAGGAGGTACTTGGCACTCTCAAACCAGCCTGACTTGGCACTGGTGCCAGCTTGCCTCTGGGAGGCATTCTGCGCAATGCGGAATTTTAGGAGCCAGCCGGCCTCTCCAGGCCACAGGCCCTGGAACACAAACAACGGCCCTTTTCCCAGGGAAGCAAAAGTCACCACCTCAGTTTCCTGGTGTCAGTTTGCAGGAGGTACTTGGCACTCTCAAACCAGCCTGACTTGGCACTGGTGCCAGCTTGCCTCTGGGAGGCATTCTGCGCAATGCGGAATTTTAGGAGCCAGCCGGCCACTCCAGGCCACAGCCCTGGAACACAAACAATGGCCCTTTTCCCAGGGAAGCAAAAGTCACCACCTCCGTTTCATGGTGTCAGTTTGCAGGAGGTACTTGGCACTCTCAAACCAGCCTGACTTGGCACTGGTGCCAGCTTGCCTCTGGCAGGCACCCTGTGCAATACGGAATTTTAGGAGCCAGCCGGCCACTCCAGGCCACAGGCCTTGGAACACAAACAACGGCCATTTTCCCAGGTAAGCAAAAGTCACCACCTCAGTTTCATGGTGTCAGTTTGCAGGAGGTACTTGGCACTCTCAAACCAGCCTGACTTGGCACTGGTGCCAGCTTGCCTCTGGCAGGCATTCTGCGCAGTGCGGAATTTTAGGAGCCAGCCGGCCACTCCAGGCCACAGCCCTGGAACACAAACAATGGCCCTTTCCCAGGGAAGCAAAAGTCACCACCTCCGTTTCATGGTGTCAGTTTGCAGGAGGTACTTGGCACTCTCAAACCAGCCTGACTTGGCACTGGTGCCAGCTTACCTCTGGGAGGCATTCTGCGCAATGCGGAATTTTAGGAGCCAGCCGGCCTCTCCAGGCCACAGGCCCTGGAACACAAACAACGGCCCTTTTCCCAGGTAAGCAAAAGTCACCACCTCAGTTTCATGGTGTCAGTTTGCAGGAGGTACTTGGCACTCTCAAACCAGCCTGACTTGGCACTGGTGCCAGCTTGCCTCTGGGAGGCATTCTGCGCAATGCGGAATTTTAGGAGCCAGCCGGCCACTCCAGGCCACAGGCCCTGGAACACAAACAACGGCCCTTTTCCCAGGTAAGCAAAAGTCACCACCTCAGTTTCATGGTGTCAGTTTGCAGGAGGTACTTGGCACTCTCAAACCAGCCTGACTTGGCACTACTGCCAGCTTGCCTCTGGGAGGCATTCTGCGCAATATGGATTTTTATGAGCCAGCCGGCCTCTCCGGGCTACAGGCCCTGGAACACAAATAACGGCCATTTTCCCAGGTAAGCAAAAGTCAGCAACCCTGGTTCTTGGTGTCAGTATGCAGGAGGTACTTGGCACTCTCAAACCAGCCTGACTTGGCACTGGTGCCGGCTTGCCTCTGGCAGGCATCCTGCGCAATGCGGGATTTTTAAGAGCCAGCCGGCCTCTCCAGGCCACAGGCCCTGGAACACAAACAACGGCCCTTTTCCCAGGTAAGCAAAAGTCACCACCTCAGTTTCATGGTGTCAGTTTGCTGGAGGTACTTGGCACTCTCAAACCAGCCTGACTTGGCACTGGTGCCAGCTTGCCTCTGGGAGGCATTCTGCGCAATATGGATTTTTAGGTGCCAGCCGGCCTCTTCGGGCTACAGGCCCTGGAACACAAATAACGGCCCTTTTCCCAGGTAAGCAAAAGTCACCAACCCTGGTTCTTGGTGTCAGTTTGCAGGAGGTACTTGGCACTCCCAAACCAGCCTGACTTGGCACTGGTGCCGGCTTGCCTCTGGCAGGCATCCTGCGCAATATGGATTTTTAGGAGCCAGCCGGCCTCTCCGGACCACATGCCCTGGAAAACAAAAACAATGTCCATTTTCCCCGGGAAGCACAAGTCACCACCTCAGTTTCATGGTGTCAATTTGCAGGAGGTATTTTGCACTCTCAAACCAGCCTGACTTGGCACTGGTGCCAGGTTGCATCTGGCAGGCATCCTGCGCAATGCGGGATTTTTAAGAGCCAGCCAGCCACTCCAGGCCACAGGCCCTGGAACACAAACAACGGCCATTTTCCCAGGTAAGCACAAGTCACCACCTCAGTTTCATGATGTCAGTTTGCAGGAGGTACTTGGCACTCTCAAACCAGCCTGACTTGGCACTGGTGCCAGCTTGCCTCTGGCAGGCATTCTGCGCAATGCGGAATTTTAGGAGCCAGCCGGCCACTCCAGGCCACAGGCCTTGGAACACAAACAACGGCCCTTTTCCCAGGGAAGCAAAAGTCACCACCTCAGTTTCATGGTGTCAGTTTGCAGGAGGTACTTGGCACTCTCAAACCAGCCTGACTTGGCACTGGTGCCTGCTTTCCTCTGGGAGGCATTCTGCGCATTATGGATTTTTAGGTGCCAGCCGGCCTCTGCGGGCCAACAGCCCTGGAACACAAATAACGGCCCTTTTCCCAGGTAAGCAAAAGTCACCAACCCTGGTTCTTGGTGTCAGTTTGCAGGAGGTACTTGGCACTCTCAAACCAGCCTGACTTGGCACTGGTGCCGGCTTGCCTCTGGCAGGCATCCTGCGCAATGCGGGATTTTTTGGTGCCAGCCGGCCTCTCCAGGCCACAGGCCGTGGAGCACAAACAACGGCCAGTTTCCCAGGGAAGCAAAAGTCACCACCTCCGTTTCATGGTGTCAGTTTGCAGGAGGTACTTGGCACTCTCAAACCAGCCTGACTTGGCACTGGTGCCAGCTTTCCTCTGGGAGGCATTCTGCGCAATGCGGAATTTTAGGAGCCAGCCTGCCTCTCCGGTCCACAGGCCCTGGAAAACAAACAGCAGCCATTTTCCCAGGTAAGCAAAAGTCACCACCTCCGTTTCATGGTGTCAGTTTGCAGGAGGTACTTGGCACTCTCAAACCAGCCTGACTTGGCACTGGTGCCAGCTTACCTCTGGGAGGCATTCTGCGCAATGCGGAATTTTAGGAGCCAGCCGGCCTCTCCAGGCCACAGGCCCTGGAACACAAACAACGGCCCTTTTCCCAGGGAAGCAAAAGTCACCACCTCAGTTTCCTGGTGTCAGTTTGCAGGAGGTACTTGGCACTCTCAAACCAGCCTGACTTGGCACTGGTGCCAGCTTGCCTCTGGGAGGCATTCTGCGCAATGCGGAATTTTAGGAGCCAGCCGGCCACTCCAGGCCACAGCCCTGGAACACAAACAATGGCCCTTTTCCCAGGGAAGCAAAAGTCACCACCTCCGTTTCATGGTGTCAGTTTGCAGGAGGTACTTGGCACTCTCAAACCAGCCTGACTTGGCACTGGTGCCAGCTTGCCTCTGGCAGGCACCCTGTGCAATACGGAATTTTAGGAGCCAGCCGGCCACTCCAGGCCACAGGCCTTGGAACACAAACAACGGCCATTTTCCCAGGTAAGCAAAAGTCACCACCTCAGTTTCATGGTGTCAGTTTGCAGGAGGTACTTGGCACTCTCAAACCAGCCTGACTTGGCACTGGTGCCAGCTTGCCTCTGGCAGGCATTCTGCGCAGTGCGGAATTTTAGGAGCCAGCCGGCCACTCCAGGCCACAGCCCTGGAACACAAACAATGGCCCTTTCCCAGGGAAGCAAAAGTCACCACCTCCGTTTCATGGTGTCAGTTTGCAGGAGGTACTTGGCACTCTCAAACCAGCCTGACTTGGCACTGGTGCCAGCTTACCTCTGGGAGGCATTCTGCGCAATGCGGAATTTTAGGAGCCAGCCGGCCTCTCCAGGCCACAGGCCCTGGAACACAAACAACGGCCCTTTTCCCAGGTAAGCAAAAGTCACCACCTCAGTTTCATGGTGTCAGTTTGCAGGAGGTACTTGGCACTCTCAAACCAGCCTGACTTGGCACTGGTGCCAGCTTGCCTCTGGGAGGCATTCTGCGCAATGCGGAATTTTAGGAGCCAGCCGGCCACTCCAGGCCACAGGCCCTGGAACACAAACAACGGCCCTTTTCCCAGGTAAGCAAAAGTCACCACCTCAGTTTCATGGTGTCAGTTTGCAGGAGGTACTTGGCACTCTCAAACCAGCCTGACTTGGCACTACTGCCAGCTTGCCTCTGGGAGGCATTCTGCGCAATATGGATTTTTATGAGCCAGCCGGCCTCTCCGGGCTACAGGCCCTGGAACACAAATAACGGCCATTTTCCCAGGTAAGCAAAAGTCACCAACCCTGGTTCTTGGTGTCAGTATGCAGGAGGTACTTGGCACTCTCAAACCAGCCTGACTTGGCACTGGTGCCGGCTTGCCTCTGGCAGGCATCCTGCGCAATGCGGGATTTTTAAGAGCCAGCCGGCCTCTCCAGGCCACAGGCCCTGGAACACAAACAACGGCCCTTTTCCCAGGTAAGCAAAAGTCACCACCTCAGTTTCATGGTGTCAGTTTGCTGGAGGTACTTGGCACTCTCAAACCAGCCTGACTTGGCACTGGTGCCAGCTTGCCTCTGGGAGGCATTCTGCGCAATATGGATTTTTAGGTGCCAGCCGGCCTCTTCGGGCTACAGGCCCTGGAACACAAATAACGGCCCTTTTCCCAGGTAAGCAAAAGTCACCAACCCTGGTTCTTGGTGTCAGTTTGCAGGAGGTACTTGGCACTCCCAAACCAGCCTGACTTGGCACTGGTGCCGGCTTGCCTCTGGCAGGCATCCTGCGCAATATGGATTTTTAGGAGCCAGCCGGCCTCTCCGGACCACATGCCCTGGAAAACAAAAACAATGTCCATTTTCCCCGGGAAGCACAAGTCACCACCTCAGTTTCATGGTGTCAATTTGCAGGAGGTATTTTGCACTCTCAAACCAGCCTGACTTGGCACTGGTGCCAGGTTGCATCTGGCAGGCATCCTGCGCAATGCGGGATTTTTAAGAGCCAGCCAGCCACTCCAGGCCACAGGCCCTGGAACACAAACAACGGCCATTTTCCCAGGTAAGCACAAGTCACCACCTCAGTTTCATGATGTCAGTTTGCAGGAGGTACTTGGCACTCTCAAACCAGCCTGACTTGGCACTGGTGCCAGCTTGCCTCTGGCAGGCATTCTGCGCAATGCGGAATTTTAGGAGCCAGCCGGCCACTCCAGGCCACAGGCCTTGGAACACAAACAACGGCCCTTTTCCCAGGGAAGCAAAAGTCACCACCTCAGTTTCATGGTGTCAGTTTGCAGGAGGTACTTGGCACTCTCAAACCAGCCTGACTTGGCACTGGTGCCAGCTTGCCTCTGGGAGGCATTCTGCGCAATGCGGAATTTTAGGAGCCAGCCGGCCACTCCAGGCCACCGGCCCTGGAACACAAACAACGGCCATTTTCCCAGGTAAGCAAAAGTCACCACCTCAGTTTCATGGTGTCAGTTTGCAGGAGGTACTTGGCACTCTCAAACCAGCCTGACTTGGCACTGGTGCCGGCTTGCCTCTGGCAGGCATCCTGCGCAATGCGGGATTTTTAAGAGCCAGCCGGCCACTACAGGCCACAGGCCCTGGAACACAAACAACGGCCCTTTTCCCAGGTAAGCAAAAGTCACCACCTCAGTTTCATGGTGTCAGTTTGCAGGAGGTACTTGGCACTCTCAAACCAGCCTGACTTGGCACTGGTGCCAGCTTACCTCTGGGAGGCATTCTGCGCAATGCTGAATTTTAGGAGCCAGCCGGTCACTCCAGGCCTCAGGCCCTGGAACACAAAGAACGGCCATTTTCCCAGGTAAGCAAAAGTCACCACCTCAGTTTCATGGTGTCAGTTTGCAGGAGGTATTTTGCACTCTCAAACCAGCCTGACTTGGCACTGGTGCCAGCTTGCCTCTGGGAGGCATTCTGCGCAATGCGGGATTTTTAAGAGCCAGCCAGCCACTCCAGGCCACAGGCCCTGGAACACAAACAACGGCCCTTTTCCCAGGGAAGCAAAAGTCACCACCTCAGTTTCATGGTGTCAGTTTGCAGGAGGTACTTGGCACTCTCAAACCAGCCTGACTTGGCACTGGTGCCAGCTTGTCTCTGGGAGGCATTCTGCCCAATATGGATTTTTAGGAGCCAGCCGGCCACTCCAGGCCACAGGCCCTGGAACACAAACAACGGCCCTTTCCCAGGTAAGCAAAAGTCACCAACCGTGGTTCTTGGTGTCAGTTCGCAGGAGGTACTTGGCACTCTCAAACCAGCCTGACTTGGCACTGGTGCCGGCTTGCCTCTGGCAGGCATCCTGCGCAATGCGGGATTTTTAAGAGCTAGCCGGCCACTCCAGGCCACAGGCCCTGGAACACAAACAACGGCCCTTTTCCCAGGTAAGCAAAAGTCACCACCTCAGTTTCATGGTGTCACTTTACAGGAGGTACTTGGCACTCTCAAACCAGCCTGACTTGGCACTGGTGCCAGCTTGCCTCTGGGAGGCATTCTGCGCAATGCGGAATTTTAGGAGCCAGCCGGCCACTTCAGGCCACAGGCCCTGGAACACAAACAATGGCCCTTTTCCCAGGTAAGCAAAAGTCACCACCTCAGTTTCATGGTGTCAGTTTGCAGGAGGTACTCAGCACTCTCAAACCAGCCTGACTTGGCACTGGTGCCAGCCTGCCTCTGGGAGGCATTCTGCGCAATATGGATTTTTAGGAGCCAGCTGGCCACTCCAGGCCACAGGCCCTGGAACACAAACAACGGCCATTTTCCCAGGGAAGCAAAAGTCACCACCTCAGTTTCATGGTGTCAGTTTGCAGGAGGTACTTGGCACTCTCAAACCAGCCTGACTTGGCACTGGTGCCAGCTTGCCTCTGGGAGGCATTCTGCGCAATGCGGAATTTTAGGAGCCAGCCGGCCACTCCAGGCCACAGCCCTGGAACACAAACAATGGCCCTTTTCCCAGGGAAGCAAAAGTCACCACCTCCGTTTCATGGTGTCAGTTTGCAGGAGGTACTTGGCACTCTCAAACCAGCCTGACTTGGCACTCGTGCCAGCTTGCCTCTGGCAGGCATCCTGTGCAATACAGAATTTTAGGAGCCAGCCGGCCACTCCAGGCCACAGGCCTTGGAACACAAACAACGGCCATTTTCCCAGGTAAGCAAAAGTCACCACCTCAGTTTCCTGGTGTCAGTTTGAAGGAGGTACTTGGCACTCTCAAACCAGCCTGACTTGGCACTGGTGCCAGCTTTCCTCTGGGAGGCATTCTGCGCAATGCGGAATTTTAGGAGCCAGCCGGCCTCTCCAGGCCACAGGCCCTGGAACACAAACAACGGCCATTTTCCCAGGGAAGCAAAAGTCACCACCTCCGTTTCATGGTGTCAGTTTGCAGGAGGTACTTGGCACTCTCAAACCAGCCTGACTTGGAACTGGTGCCTGCTTTCCTCTGGGAGGCATTCTGCGCATTATGGATTTTTAGGTGCCAGCCGGCCTCTGCGGGCCAACAGCCCTGGAACACAAACAACGGCCATTTTCCCAGGGAAGCACAAGTCACCACCTCAGTTTCATGGTGTCAGTTTGCAGGAGGTACTTGGCACTCTCAAACCAGCCTGACTTGGCACTGGTGCCAGCTTGCCTCTGGCAGGCATCCTGTGCAATACGGAATTTTAGGAGCCAGCCGGCCACTCCAGGCCACAGGCCTTGGAACACAAACAACGGCCATTTTCCCAGGTAAGCAAAAGTCACCACCTCAGTTTCCTGGTGTCAGTTTGCAGGAGGTACTTGGCACTCTCAAACCAGCCTGACTTGGCACTGGTGCCAGCTTGCCTCTGGGAGGCATTCTGCGCAATGCGGAATTTTAGGAGCCAGCCTGCCTCTCCAGGCCACAGGCCCTGGAACACAAACAACGGCCATTTTCCCAGGTAAGCACAAGTCACCACCTCAGTTTCCTGGTGTCAGTTTGCAGGAGGTATTTGGCACTCTCAAACCAGCCTGACTTGGCACTGGTGCCAGCTTGCCTCTGGCAGGCATTCTGCGCAATGCGGAATTTTAGGAGCCAGCCGGCCTCTCCAGGCCACAGGCCCTGGAACACAAACAACGGCCATTTTCCCAGGGAAGCAAAAGTCACCACCTCAGTTTCATGGTGTCAGTTTGCAGGAGGTATTTGGCACTCTCAAACCAGCCTGACTTGGCACTGGTGCCAGCTTGCCTCTGGGAGGCATTCTGCGCAATGCGGAATTTTAGGAGCCAGCCGGCCACTCCAGGCCACAGGCCAGGGAACACAAACAACGGCCCTTTTCCCAGGTAAGCACAAGTCACCACCTCAGTTTCATGGTGTCAGTTTGCAGGAGGTACTTGGCACTCTCAAACCAGCCTGACTTGGCACTACTGCCAGCTTGCCTCTGGGAGGCATCCTACGCAATATGGATTTTTAGGAGCCAGCCGGCCACTCCAGGCCACAGGCCCTGGAACACAAACAATGCCCCTTTTCCCAGGGAAGCAAAAGTCACCAACCCTGGTTCTTGGTGTCAGTTTGCAGGAGGTACTTGGCACTCTCAAACCAGCCTGACTTGGCACTGGTGCCAGCCTGCCTCTGGGAGGCATTCTGCGCAATGCGGATTTTTAGGAGCCAGCCGGCCACTCCAGGCCACAGGCCCTGGAACACAAAGAACGGCCCTTTTCCCAGGTAAGCAAAAGTCACCACCTCCGTTTCATGGTGTCAGTTTGCAGGAGATACTTGGCACTCTCAAACCAGCCTGACTTGGCACTGGTGCCAGCTTGCCTCTGGGAGGCATTCTGCGCAATATGGATTTTTAGGAGCCAGCCGGCCTCTCTGGTCCCCAGGCCCTGGAACACAAACAACGGCCCTTTTCCCAGGTAAGCAAAAGTTACCACCTCAGTTTCATGGTGTCAGTTTGCAGGAGGTATTTTGCACTCTCAAACCAGCCTGACTTGGCACTGGTGCCGGCTTGCCTCTGGCAGACATCCTGCGCAATGCGGGATTTTTAAGAGCCAGCCGACCTCTCCAGGCCACAGGCCCTGGAACACAAACAACGGCCATTTTCCCAGGGAAGCAAAAGTCACCACCTCCGTTTCATGGTGTCAGTTTGCAGGAGGTACTTGGCACTCTCAAACCAGCCTGACTTGGAACTGGTGCCTGCTTTCCTCTGGGAGGCATTCTGCGCATTATGAATTTTTAGGTGCCAGCCGGCCTCTGCGGGCCAACAGCCCTGGAACACAAACAACGGCCATTTTCCCAGGTAAGCAAAAGTCACCACCTCAGTTTCATGGTGTCAGTTTGCAGGAGGTACTTGGCACTCTCAAACCAGCCTGACTTGGCACTGGTGCCTGCCTTCCTCTGGGAGGCATTCTGCGCATTATGGATTTTTAGGTGCCAGCCGGCCTCTGCGGGCCAACAGCCCTGGAACACAAACAACGGCCCTTTTCCCAGGTAAGCACAAGTCACCACCTCAGTTTCATGGTGTCAGTTTGCAGGAGGTACTTGGCACTCTCAAACCAGCCTGACTTGGCACTGGTGCCAGCTTGCCTCTGGCAGGCATTCTGCGCAATGCGGGATTTTTAGGAGCCAGCCGGCCACTCCAGGCCACAGGCCCTGGAACACAAACAACGGCCCTTTTCCCAGGTAAGCAAAAGTCACCACCTCCGTTTCATGGTGTCAGTTTGCAGGAGGTACTTGGCACTCTCAAACCAGCCTGACTTGGCACTGGTGCCAGCTTGCCTCTGGGAGGCATTCTGCGCAATGCGGGATTTTAGGAGCCAGCCTGCCTCTCAGGGCCACAGGCCCTGGAAAACAAACAGCAGCCATTTTCCCAGGTAAGCAAAAGTCACCACCTCCGTTTCATGGTGTCAGTTTGCAGGAGGTACTTGGCAATCTCAAACCAGCCTGACTTGGCACTGGTGCAAGCTTACCTCTGGGAGGCATTCTGCGCAATTCGGAATTTTAGGAGCCAGCCGGCCTCTCCAGGCCACAGGCCCTGGAACACAAACAACGGCCCTTTTCCCAGGTAAGCAAAAGTCACCACCTCAGTTTCATGGTGTCAGTTTGCAGGAGGTATTTTGCACTCTCAAACCAGCCTGACTTGGCACTGGTGCCAGCTTGCCTCTGGGAGGCATTCTGCGCAATGCGGGATTTTTAAGAGCCAGCCAGCCACTCCAGGCCACAAGCCCTGGAACACAAACAACGGCCACTTTCCCAGGTAAGCACAAGTCACCACCTCAGTTTCATGGTGTCAGTTTGCAGGAGGTACTTGGCACTCTCAAACCAGCCTGACTTGGCACTGGTGCCAGCTTACCTCTGGGAGGCATTCTGCGCAATGCGGTATTTTAGGAGCCAGCCGGCCACTCCAGGCCACAGGCCCTGGAACACAAAGAACGGCCATTTTCCCAGGTAAGCAAAAGTCACCACCTCAGTTTCATGGTGTCAGTTTGCAGGAGGTACTTGGCACTCTCAAACCAGCCTGACTTGGCACTGGTGCCAGCTTGCCTCTAGGAGGCATTCTGCGCAATGCGGAATTTTAGGAGCCAGCTGGCCACTCCAGGCCACAGGCCCTGGAACACAAAGAACGGCCCTTTTCCCAGGTAAGCAAAAGTCACCAACCTCAGTTTCATGGTGTCAGTTTGCTGGAGGTACTTGGCACTCTCAAACCAGCCTGACTTGGCACTGGTGCCAGCTTGCCTCTGGGAGGCATTCTGCGCAATATGGATTTTTAGGTGCCAGCCGGCCTCTTCGGGCTACAGGCCCTGGAACACAAATAACGGCCCTTTTCCCAGGTAAGCAAAAGTCACCAACCCTGGTTCTTGGTGTCAGTTTGCAGGAGGTACTTGGCACTCTCAAACCAGCCTGACTTGGCACTGGTGCCGGCTTGCCTCTGGCAGGCATCCTGCGCAATGCGGGATTTTTAAGAGCCAGCCGGCCTCTCCGGACCACAAGCCCTGGAACACAAACAACGGCCATTTTCCCAGGGAAGCAAAAGTCACCACCTCCGTTTCATGGTGTCAGTTTGCTGGAGGTACTTGGCACTCTCAAACCAGCCTGACTTGGCACTGGTGCCAGCTTGCCTCTGGCAGGCATCCTGTGCAATACGGAATTTTAGGAGCCAGCCGGCCTCTCCAGGCCACAGGCCCTGGAACACAAAGAACGGCCCTTTTCCCAGGTAAGCAAAAGTCACCACCTCAGTTTCATGGTGTCAGTTTGCAGGAGGTATTTTGCACTCTCAAACCAGCCTGACTTGGCACTGGTGCCAGCTTGCCTCTGGGAGGCATTCTGCGCAATGCGGGATTTTTAAGAGCCAGCCAGCCACTCCAGGCCACAAGCCCTGGAACACAAACAACGGCCACTTTCCCAGGTAAGCACAAGTCACCACCTCAGTTTCATGGTGTCAGTTTGCAGGAGGTACTTGGCACTCTCAAACCAGCCTGACTTGGCACTGGTGCCAGCTTACCTCTGGGAGGCATTCTGCGCAATGCGGAATTTTAGGAGCCAGCCGGCCACTCCAGGCCACAGGCCCTGGAACACAAACAATGCCCCTTTTCCCAGGTAAGCAAAAGTCACCACCTCAGTTTCATGGTGTCAGTTTGCAGGAGGTACTTGGCACTCTCAAACCAGCCTGACTTGGCACTGGTGCCAGCTTGCCTCTAGGAGGCATTCTGCGCAATGCGGAATTTTAGGAGCCAGCTGGCCACTCCAGGCCACAGGCCCTGGAACACAAAGAACGGCCCTTTTCCCAGGGAAGCAAAAGTCACCAACCTCAGATCCATGGTGTCAGTTTGCTGGAGGTACTTGGCACTCTCAAACCAGCCTGACTTGGCACTGGTGCCAGCTTGCCTCTGGGAGGCATTCTGCGCAATATGGATTTTTAGGTGCCAGCCGGCCTCTTCGGGCTACAGGCCCTGGAACACAAATAACGGCCCTTTTCCCAGGTAAGCAAAAGTCACCAACCCTGGTTCTTGGTGTCAGTTTGCAGGAGGTACTTGGCACTCTCAAACCAGCCTGACTTGGCACTGGTGCCGGCTTGCCTCTGGCAGGCATCCTGCGCAATGCGGGATTTTTAAGAGCCAGCCGGCCTCTCCGGACCACATGCCCTGGAACACAAACAACGGCCATTTTCCCAGGGAAGCAAAAGTCACCACCTCCGTTTCATGGTGTCAGTTTGCTGGAGGTACTTGGCACTCTCAAACCAGCCTGACTTGGCACTGGTGCCAGCTTGCATCTGGGAGGCATTCTGCGCAATGCGGAATTTTAGGAGCCAGCCGGCCACTTCAGGCCACAGGCCCTGGAACACAAACAATGGCCCTTTTCCCAGGTAAGCAAAAGTCACCACCTCAGTTTCATGGTGTCAGTTTGCAGGAGGTACTTGGCACTCTCAAACCAGCCTGACTTGGCACTGGTGCCAGCCTGCCTCTGGGAGGCATTCTGCGCAATACGGAATTTTAGGAGCCAGCCGGCCACTCCAGGCCACAGGCCTTGGAACACAAACAACGGCCATTTTCCCAGGTAAGCAAAAGTCACCACCTCAGTTTCATGGTGTCAGTTTGCAGGAGGTACTTGGCACTCTCAAACCAGCCTGACTTGGCACTGGTGCCAGCTTGCCTCTGGGAGGCATTCTGTGCAATACGGAATTTTAGGAGCCAGCCGGCCACTCCAGGCCACAGGCCCTGGAACACAAACAATGGCCCTTTTCCCAGGGAAGCAAAAGTCACCAACCCTGGTTCTTGGTGTCAGTTTGCAGGAGATACTTGGCACTCTCAAACCAGCCTGACTTGGCACTGGTGCCAGCTTGCATCTGGGAGGCATTCTGCGCAATGCGGAATTTTAGGAGCCAGCCGGCCACTCCAGGCCACAGGCCCTGGAACACAAACAACGGCCATTTTCCCAGGGAAGCAAAAGTCACCACCTCCGTTTCATGGTGTCAGTTTGCAGGAGGTACTTGGCACTCTCAAACCAGCCTGACTTGGCACTGGTGCCAGCTTGCATCTGGGAGGCATTCTGCGCAATGCGGAATTTTAGGAGCCAGCCGGCCTCTCCAGGCCACAGGCCCTGGAACACAAACAACGGCCATTTTCCCAGGTAAGCAAAAGTCACCACCTCAGTTTCATGGTGTCAGTTTGCAGGAGGTATTTTGCACTCTCAAACCAGCCTGACTTGGCACTGGTGCCAGCTTGCCTCTGGGAGGCATTCTGCGCAATGCGGGATTTTTAAGAGCCAGCCAGCCACTCCAGGCCACAGGCCCTGGAACACAAACAACGGCCATTTTCCCAGGTAAGCACAAGTCACCACCTCAGTTTCCTGATGTCAGTTTTCAGGAGGTACTTTGCACTCTCTAACCAGCTTGACTTGGCACTGGTGCCAGCTTGCCTCTGGCAGGCATCCTGCGCAATGCGGAATTTTAGGAGCCAGCCGGCCACTCCAGGCCACAGGCCTTGGAACACAAACAATGGCCCTTTTCCCAGGGAAGCAAAAGTCACCACCTCAGTTTCATGGTGTCAGTTTGCAGGAGGTACTTGGCACTCTCAAACCAGCCTGACTTGGCACTGGTGCCAGCTTGCCTCTGGGAGGCATTCTGCGCAATGCGGAATTTTAGGAGCCAGCCGGCCACTCCAGGCCACCGGCCCTGGAACACAAACAACGGCCATTTTCCCAGGGAAGCAAAAGTCACCACCTCAGTTTCATGGTGTCAGTTTGCAGGAGGTACTTGGCACTCTCAAACCAGCCTGACTTGGCACTGGTGCCGGCTTGCCTCTGGCAGGCATCCTGCGCAATGCGGGATTTTTAAGAGCCAGCCGGCCTCTCCAGGCCACAGGCCCTGGAGCACAAACAACGGCCAGTTTCCCAGGGAAGCAAAAGTCACCACCTCCGTTTCATGGTGTCAGTTTGCAGGAGGTACTTGGCACTCTCAAACCAGCCTGACTTGGCACTGGTGCCAGCTTTCCTCTGGGAGGCATTCTGCGCAATGCGGAATTTTAGGAGCCAGCCTGCCTCTCCGGTCCACAGGCCCTGGAAAACAAACAGCAGCCATTTTCCCAGGTAAGCAAAAGTCACCACCTCCGTTTCATGGTGTCAGTTTGCAGGAGGTACTTGGCACTCTCAAACCAGCCTGACTTGGCACTGGTGCCAGCTTACCTCTGGGAGGCATTCTGCGCAATGCGGAATTTTAGGAGCCAGCCGGCCTCTCCGGGCCACAGGCCCTGGAACACAAACAACGGCCCTTTTCCCAGGTAAGCAAAAGTCACCACCTCAGTTTCATGGTGTCAGTTTGCAGGAGGTACTTGGCACTCTCAAACCAGCCTGACTTGGCACTGGTGCCAGCTTGCCTCTGGGAGGCATTCTGCGCAATGCGGAATTTTAGGAGCCAGCCGGCCACTCCAGGCCACAGGCCCTGGAACACAAACAACGGCCCTTTTCCCAGGTAAGCAAAAGTCACCACCTCAGTTTCATGGTGTCAGTTTGCAGGAGGTACTTGGCACTCTCAAACCAGCCTGACTTGGCACTGGTGCCAGCCTGCCTCTGGGAGGCATTCTGCGCAATATGGATTTTTAGGTGCCAGCCGGCCTCTTCGGGCTACAGGCCCTGGAACACAAATAACGGCCCTTTTCCCAGGTAAGCAAAAGTCACCAACCCTGGTTCTTGGTGTCAGTTTGCAGGAGGTACTTGGCACTCTCAAACCAGCCTGACTTGGCACTGGTGCCGGCTTGCCTCTGGCAGGCATCCTGCGCAATGCGGGATTTTTAAGAGCCAGCCGGCCTCTCCGGACCACATGCCCTGGAACACAAACAACGGCCATTTTCCCAGGGAAGCAAAAGTCACCACCTCCGTTTCATGGTGTCAGTTTGCTGGAGGTACTTGGCACTCTCAAACCAGCCTGACTTGGCACTGGTGCCAGCTTGCCTCTGGCAGGCATCCTGTGCAATACGGAATTTTAGGAGCCAGCCGGCCACTCCAGGCCACAGGCCTTGGAACACAAACAACGGCCATTTTCCCAGGTAAGCAAAAGTCACCACCTCAGTTTCCTGGTGTCATTTTGCAGGAGGTACTTGGCACTCTCAAACCAGCCTGACTTGGCACTGGTGCCAGCTTGCCTCTGGCAGGCATTCTGCGCAATGCGGAATTTTAGGAGCCAGCCGGCCTCTCCAGGCCACAGGCCCTGGAACACAAACAACGGCCATTTCCCCAGGGAAGCACAAGTCACCACCTCAGTTTCATGGTGTTAGTTTGCAGGAGGTATTTGGCACTCTCAAACCAGCCTGACTTGGCACTGGTGCCAGCTTGCCTCTGGGAGGCATTCTGCGCAATGCGGAATTTTAGGAGCCAGCCGGCCACTCCAGGCCACAGGCCAGGGAACACAAACAACGGCCCTTTTCCCAGGTAAGCAAAAGTCACCAACCCTGGTTCTTGGTGTAAGTTTGCAGGAGATACTTGGCACTCTCAAACCAGCCTGGCTTGGCACTGGTGCCAGCTTGCCTCTGGGAGGCATTCTGCGCAATGCGGGATTTTTAGGAGCCAGCCGGCCACTCCAGGCCACAGGCCCTGGAACACAAACAACGGCCCTTTTCCCAGGTAAGCAAAAGTCACCACCTCCGTTTCATGGTGTCAGTTTGCAGGAGGTACTTGGCACTCTCAAACCAGCCTGACTTGGCACTGGTGCCAGCTTGCATCTGGGAGGCATTCTGCGCAATGCGGAATTTTAGGAGCCAGCCGGCCACTTCAGGCCACAGGCCCTGGAACACAAACAATGGCCCTTTTCCCAGGGAAGCAAAAGTCACCAACCCTTGTTCTTGGTGTCAGTTTGCAGGAGGTACTTGGCACTCTCAAACCAGCCTGACTTGGCACTGGTGCCAGCTTGCCTCTGGGAGGCATTCTGCGCAATGCGGAATTTTAGGAGCCAGCCGGCCACTCCAGGCCACACGCCCTGGAACACAAACAACGGCCATTTTCCCAGGTAAGCAAAAGTCACCAACCCTGGTTCTTGGTGTCAGTTTGCAGGAGGTACTTGGCACTCTCAAACCAGCCTGACTTAGCACTGGTGCCAGCTTGCCTCTGGCAGGCATCCTGCGCAATGCGGGATTTTTAGGAGCCAGCCGGCCACTCCAGGCCACAGGCCCTGGAACACAAACAACGGCCCTTTTCCCAGGCAAGCAAAAGTCACCACCTCCGTTTCATGGTGTCAGTTTGCAGGAGATACTTGGCACTCTCAAACCAGCCTGACTTGGCACTGGTGCCAGCTTGCCTCTGGGAGGCATTCTGCGCAATATGGATTTTTAGGAGCCAGCCGGCCTCTATGGTCCCCAGGCCCTGGAACACAAACAACGGCCCTTTTCCCAGGTAAGCAAAAGTCACCACCTCAGTTTCATGGTGTCAGTTTGCAGGAGGTATTTTGCACTCTCAAACCAGCCTGACTTGGCACTGGTGCCGGCTTGCCTCTGGCAGGCATCCTGCGCAATGCGGGATTTTTAAGAGCCAGCCGACCTCTCCAGGCCACAGGCCCTGGAACACAAACAACGGCCATTTTCCCAGGGAAGCAAAAGTCACCACCTCCGTTTCATGGTGTCAGTTTGCAGGAGGTACTTGGCACTCTCAAACCAGCCTGACTTGGCACTGGTGCCTGCTTTCCTCTGGGAGGCATTCTGCGCATTATGGATTTTTAGGTGCCAGCCGGCCTCTGCGGGCCAACAGCCCTGGAACACAAACAACGGCCATTTTCCCAGGGAAGCAAAAGTCACCACCTCAGTTTCATGGTGTCAGTTTGCAGGAGGTACTTGGCACTCTCAAACCAGCCTGACTTGGCACTGGTGCCTGCTTTCCTCTGGGAGGCATTCTGCGCATTATGGATTTTTAGGAGCCAGCCGGCCTCTGCGGGCCAACAGCCCTGGAACACAAACAACGGCCCTTTTCCCAGGTAAGCACAAGTCACCACCTCAGTTTCATGGTGTCAGTTTGCAGGAGGTACTTGGCACTCTCAAACCAGCCTGACTTGGCACTGGTGCCAGCTTGCCTCTGGGAGGCATTCTGCGCAATGCGGGATTTTTAGGAGCCAGCCGGCCACTCCAGGCCACAGGCCCTGGAACACAAACAACGGCCCTTTTCCCAGGTAAGCAAAAGTCACCACCTCCGTTTCATGGTGTCAGTTTGCAGGAGGTACTTGGCACTCTCAAACCAGCCTGACTTGGCACTGGTGCCGGCTTGCCTCTGGCAGGCATCCTGCGCAATGCGGGATTTTTAAGAGCCAGCCGACCTCTCCAGGCCACAGGCCCTGGAACACAAACAACGGCCCTTTTCCCAGGGAAGCAAAAGTCACCACCTCCGTTTCATGGTGTCAGTTTGCAGGAGGTACTTGGCACTCTCAAACCAGCCTGACTTGGCACTGGTGCCAGCTTGCCTCTGGGAGGCATTCTGCGCAATGCGGGATTTTTAAGAGCCAGCCAGCCACTCCAGGCCACAGGCCCTGGAACACAAATAACGGCCATTTTCCCAGGGAAGCACAAGTCACCACCTCAGTTTCATGATGTCAGTTTGCAGGAGGTACTTGGCACTCTCAAACCAGCTTGACTTGGCACTGGTGCCAGCTTGCCTCTGGCAGGCATTCTGCGCAATGCGGAATTTTAGGAGCCAGCCGGCCACTCCAGGCCACAGGCCTTGGAGCACAAACAACGGCCATTTTCCCAGGGAAGCAAAAGTCACCACCTCAGTTTCATGGTGTCAGTTTGCAGGAGGTACTTGGCACTCTCAAACCAGCCTGACTTGGCACTGGTGCCAGCTTGCCTCTGGGAGGCATTCTGCGCAATGCGGAATTTTAGGAGCCAGCCGGCCACTCCAGGCCACCGGCCTTGGAACACAAACAACGGCCATTTTCCCAGGGAAGCAAAAGTCACCACCTCCGTTTCATGGTGTCAGTTTGCAGGAGGTACTTGGCACTCTCAAACCAGCCTGACTTGGCACTGGTGCCGGCTTACCTCAGGGAGGCATCCTGCGCAATGCGGGATTTTTAAGAGCCAGCCGGCCACTCCAGGCCACAGGCCCTGGAACACAAACAACGGCCCTTTTCCCAGGTAAGCAAAAGTCACCAACCCTGGTTCTTGGTGTCAGTTTGCAGGAGGTACTTGGCACTCTCAAACCAGCCTGACTTGGCACTGGTGCCGGCTTGCCTCTGGCAGGCATCCTGCGCAATGCGGGATTTTTAAGAGCCAGCCGGCCACTCCAGGCCACAGGCCCTGGAACACAAACAACGGCCCTTTTCCCAGGGAAGCAAAAGTCACCACCTCCGTTTCATGGTGTCACTTTGCAGGAGGTACTTGGCACTCTCAAACCAGCCTGACTTGGCACTGGTGCCAGCTTGCATCTGGGAGGCATTCTGCGCAATGCGGAATTTTAGGAGCCAGCCGGCCACTTCAGGCCACAGGCCCTGGAACACAAACAACGGCCCTTTTCCCAGGTAAGCAAAAGTCACCACCTCAGTTTCATGGTGTCAGTTTGCAGGAGGTACTTGGCACTCTCAAACCAGCCTGACTTGGCACTGGTGCCAGCCTGCCTCTGGGAGGCATTCTGCGCAATATGGATTTTTAGGAGCCAGCCGGCCACTCCAGGCCACAGGCCCTGGAACACAAAGAACGGCCATTTTCCCAGGGAAGCAAAAGTCACCACCTCAGTTTCATGGTGTCAGTTTGCAGGAGGTACTTGGCACTCTCAAACCAGCCTGACTTGGCACTGGTGCCAGCTTGCCTCTGGGAGGCATTCTGCGCAATGCGGAATTTTAGGAGCCAGCCGGCCACTCCAGGCCACAGCCCTGGAACACAAACAATGGCCCCTTTTCCCAGGGAAGCAAAAGTCACCACCTCCGTTTCATGGTGTCAGTTTGCAGGAGGTACTTGGCACTCTCAAACCAGCCTGACTTGGCACTGGTGCCAGCTTGCCTCTGGCAGGCATCCTGTGCAATACGGAATTTTAGGAGCCAGCCGGCCACTCCAGGCCACAGGCCTTGGAACACAAACAACGGCCATTTTCCCAGGTAAGCAAAAGTCACCACCTCAGTTTCCTGGTGTCAGTTTGCAGGAGGTACTTGGCACTCTCAAACCAGCCTGACTTGGCACTGGTGCCAGCTTGCCTCTGGGAGGCATTCTGTGCAATACGGAATTTTAGGAGCCAGCCGGCCACTCCAGGCCACAGGCCCTGGAACACAAACAATGGCCCTTTTCCCAGGGAAGCAAAAGTCACCAACCCTGGTTCTTGGTGTCAGTTTGCAGGAGATACTTGGCACTCTCAAACCAGCCTGACTTGGCACTGGTGCCAGCTTGCCTCTGGCAGGCATTCTGCGCAATGCGGAATTTTAGGAGCCAGCCGGCCACTCCAGGCCACAGGCCCTGGAACACAAACAACGGCCCTTTTCCCAGGGAAGCAAAAGTCACCACCTCCGTTTCATGGTGTCAGTTTGCAGGAGGTACTTGGCACTCTCAAACCAGCCTGACTTGGCACTACTGCCAGCTTGCCTCTGGGAGGCATCCTACGCAATATGGATTTTTAGGAGCCAGCCGGCCACTCCAGGCCACAGGCCCTGGAACACAAACAATGCCCCTTTTCCCAGGTAAGCAAAAGTCACCAACCCTGGTTCTTGGTGTAAGTTTGCAGGAGATACTTGGCACTCTCAAACCAGCCTGGCTTGGCACTGGTGCCAGCTTGCCTCTGGGAGGCATTCTGCGCAATGCGGGATTTTTAAGAGCCAGCCGGCCACTCCAGGCCACAGGCCCTGGAACACAAACAACGGCCATTTTCCCAGGTAAGCAAAAGTCACCACCTCCGTTTCATGGTGTCAGTTTGCTGGAGGTACTTGGCACTCTCAAACCAGCCTGACTTGGCACTGGTGCCAGCTTGCCTCTGGGAGGCATTCTGCGCAATGCGGAATTTTAGGAGCCAGCCGGCCACTCCAGGCCACACGCCCTGGAACACAAACAACGGCCATTTTCCCAGGGAAGCAAAAGTCACCAACCCTTGTTCTTGGTGTCAGTTTGCAGGAGGTACTTGGCACTCTCAAACCAGCCTGACTTGGCACTGGTGCCAGCTTGCCTCTGGGAGGCATTCTGCGCAATGCGGAATTTTAGGAGCCAGCCGGCCACTCCAGGCCACACGCCCTGGAACACAAACAACGGCCATTTTCCCAGGTAAGCAAAAGTCACCAACCCTGGTTCTTGGTGTCAGTTTGCAGGAGGTACTTGGCACTCTCAAACCAGCCTGACTTAGCACTGGTGCCAGCTTGCCTCTGGCAGGCATCCTGCGCAATGCGGGATTTTTAGGAGCCAGCCGGCCACTCCAGGCCACAGGCCCTGGAACACAAACAACGGCCCTTTTCCCAGGCAAGCAAAAGTCACCACCTCCGTTTCATGGTGTCAGTTTGCAGGAGATACTTGGCACTCTCAAACCAGCCTGACTTGGCACTGGTGCCAGCTTGCCTCTGGGAGGCATTCTGCGCAATGCGGAATTTTAGGAGCCAGCCGGCCACTCCAGGCCACAGCCCTGGAACACAAACAATGGCCCTTTTCCCAGGGAAGCAAAAGTCACCACCTCCGTTTCATGGTGTCAGTTTGCAGGAGGTACTTGGCACTCTCAAACCAGCCTGACTTGGCACTGGTGCCAGCTTGCCTCTGGCAGGCATCCTGTGCAATACGGAATTTTAGGAGCCAGCCGGCCACTCCAGGCCACAGGCCTTGGAACACAAACAACGGCCATTTTCCCAGGTAAGCAAAAGTCACCACCTCAGTTTCCTGGTGTCAGTTTGCAGGAGGTACTTGGCACTCTCAAACCAGCCTGACTTGGCACTGGTGCCAGCTTGCCTCTGGGAGGCATTCTGTGCAATACGGAATTTTAGGAGCCAGCCGGCCACTCCAGGCCACAGGCCCTGGAACACAAACAATGGCCCTTTTCCCAGGGAAGCAAAAGTCACCAACCCTGGTTCTTGGTGTCAGTTTGCAGGAGATACTTGGCACTCTCAAACCAGCCTGACTTGGCACTGGTGCCAGCTTGCCTCTGGCAGGCATTCTGCGCAATGCGGAATTTTAGGAGCCAGCCGGCCACTCCAGGCCACAGGCCCTGGAACACAAACAACGGCCCTTTTCCCAGGGAAGCAAAAGTCACCACCTCCGTTTCATGGTGTCAGTTTGCAGGAGGTACTTGGCACTCTCAAACCAGCCTGACTTGGCACTACTGCCAGCTTGCCTCTGGGAGGCATCCTACGCAATATGGATTTTTAGGAGCCAGCCGGCCACTCCAGGCCACAGGCCCTGGAACACAAACAATGCCCCTTTTCCCAGGTAAGCAAAAGTCACCAACCCTGGTTCTTGGTGTAAGTTTGCAGGAGATACTTGGCACTCTCAAACCAGCCTGGCTTGGCACTGGTGCCAGCTTGCCTCTGGGAGGCATTCTGCGCAATGCGGGATTTTTAAGAGCCAGCCGGCCACTCCAGGCCACAGGCCCTGGAACACAAACAACGGCCATTTTCCCAGGTAAGCAAAAGTCACCACCTCCGTTTCATGGTGTCAGTTTGCAGGAGGTACTTGGCACTCTCAAACCAGCCTGACTTGGCACTGGTGCCAGCTTGCCTCTGGGAGGCATTCTGCGCAATGCGGAATTTTAGGAGCCAGCCGGCCACTCCAGGCCACACGCCCTGGAACACAAACAACGGCCATTTTCCCAGGGAAGCAAAAGTCACCAACCCTTGTTCTTGGTGTCAGTTTGCAGGAGGTACTTGGCACTCTCAAACCAGCCTGACTTGGCACTGGTGCCAGCTTGCCTCTGGGAGGCATTCTGCGCAATGCGGAATTTTAGGAGCCAGCCGGCCACTCCAGGCCACCGGCCCTGGAACACAAACAACGGCCATTTTCCCAGGTAAGCAAAAGTCACCAACCCTTGTTCTTGGTGTCAGTTTGCAGGAGGTACTTGGCACTCTCAAACCAGCCTGACTTAGCACTACTGCCAGCTTGCCTCTGGCAGGCATCCTGCGCAATGCGGGATTTTTAGGAGCCAGCCGGCCACTCCAGGCCACAGGCCCTGGAACACAAACAACGGCCCTTTTCCCAGGCAAGCAAAAGTCACCACCTCCGTTTCATGGTGTCAGTTTGCAGGAGATACTTGGCACTCTCAAACCAGCCTGACTTGGCACTGGTGCCAGCTTGCCTCTGGCAGGCATCCTGTGCAATACGGAATTTTAGGAGCCAGCCGGCCTCTATGGTCCCCAGGCCCTGGAACACAAACAACGGCCCTTTTCCCAGGTAAGCAAAAGTCACCACCTCAGTTTCATGGTGTCAGTTTGCAGGAGGTATTTTGCACTCTCAAACCAGCCTGACTTGGCACTGGTGCCGGCTTGCCTCTGGCAGGCATCCTGCGCAATGCGGGATTTTTAAGAGCCAGCCGACCTCTCCAGGCCACAGGCCCTGGAACACAAACAACGGCCATTTTCCCAGGCAAGCAAAAGTCACCACCTCCGTTTCATGGTGTCAGTTTGCAGGAGGTACTTGGCACTCTCAAACCAGCCTGACTTGGAACTGGTGCCTGCTTTCCTCTGGGAGGCATTCTGCGCATTATGGATTTTTAGGTGCCAGCCGGCCTCTGCGGGCCAACAGCCCTGGAACACAAACAACGGCCCTTTTCCCAGGTAAGCACAAGTCACCACCTCAGTTTCATGGTGTCAGTTTGCAGGAGGTACTTGGCACTCTCAAACCAGCCTGACTTGGCACTGGTGCCTGCTTTCCTCTGGGAGGCATTCTGCGCATTATGGATTTTTAGGAGCCAGCCGGCCTCTATGGTCCCCAGGCCCTGGAACACAAACAACGGCCCTTTTCCCAGGTAAGCAAAAGTCACCACCTCAGTTTCATGGTGTCAGTTTGCAGGAGGTATTTTGCACTCTCAAACCAGCCTGACTTGGCACTGGTGCCGGCTTGCCTCTGGCAGGCATCCTGCGCAATGCGGGATTTTTAAGAGCCAGCCGACCTCTCCAGGCCACAGGCCCTGGAACACAAAGAACGGCCATTTTCCCAGGGAAGCAAAAGTCACCACCTCCGTTTCATGGTGTCAGTTTGCAGGAGGTACTTGGCACTCTCAAACCAGCCTGACTTGGAACTGGTGCCTGCTTTCCTCTGGGAGGCATTCTGCGCATTATGGATTTTTAGGTGCCAGCCGGCCTCTGCGGGCCAACAGCCCTGGAACACAAACAACGGCCATTTTCCCAGGGAAGCAAAAGTCACCACCTCAGTTTCATGGTGTCAGTTTGCAGGAGGTACTTGGCACTCTCAAACCAGCCTGACTTGGCACTGGTGCCTGCTTTCCTCTGGGAGGCATTCTGCGCATTATGGATTTTTAGGAGCCAGCCGGCCTCTGCGGGCCAACAGCCCTGGAACACAAACAACGGCCCTTTTCCCAGGTAAGCACAAGTCACCACCTCAGTTTCATGGTGTCAGTTTGCAGGAGGTACTTGGCACTCTCAAACCAGCCTGACTTGGCACTGGTGCCAGCTTGCCTCTGGGAGGCATTCTGCGCAATGCGGGATTTTTAGGAGCCAGCCGGCCACTCCAGGCCACAGGCCCTGGAACACAAACAACGGCCCTTTTCCCAGGTAAGCAAAAGTCACCACCTCCGTTTCATGGTGTCAGTTTGCAGGAGGTACTTGGCACTCTCAAACCAGCCTGACTTGGCACTGGTGCCGGCTTGCCTCTGGCAGGCATCCTGCGCAATGCGGGATTTTTAAGAGCCAGCCGACCTCTCCAGGCCACAGGCCCTGGAACACAAACAACGGCCCTTTTCCCAGGGAAGCAAAAGTCACCACCTCCGTTTCATGGTGTCAGTTTGAAGGAGGTACTTGGCACTCTCAAACCAGCCTGACTTGGAACTGGTGCCTGCTTTCCTCTGGGAGGCATTCTGCGCATTATGGATTTTTAGGTGCCAGCCGGCCTCTCCGGGCCACAGGCCCTGGAACACAAACAACGGCCCTTTTCCCAGGTAAGCAAAAGTCACCACCTCAGTTTCATGGTGTCAGTTTGCAGGAGGTACTTGGCACTCTCAAACCAGCCTGACTTGGCACTGGTGCCAGCTTGCCTCTGGGAGGCATTCTGCGCAATGCGGGATTTTTAAGAGCCAGCCAGCCACTCCAGGCCACAGGCCCTGGAACACAAATAACGGCCATTTTCCCAGGGAAGCACAAGTCACCACCTCAGTTTCATGATGTCAGTTTGCAGGAGGTACTTGGCACTCTCAAACCAGCTTGACTTGGCACTGGTGCCAGCTTGCCTCTGGCAGGCATTCTGCGCAATGCGGAATTTTAGGAGCCAGCCGGCCACTCCAGGCCACAGGCCTTGGAGCACAAACAACGGCCATTTTCCCAGGGAAGCAAAAGTCACCACCTCAGTTTCATGGTGTCAGTTTGCAGGAGGTACTTGGCACTCTCAAACCAGCCTGACTTGGCACTGGTGCCAGCTTGCCTCTGGGAGGCATTCTGCGCAATGCGGAATTTTAGGAGCCAGCCGGCCACTCCAGGCCACCGGCCTTGGAACACAAACAACGGCCATTTTCCCAGGGAAGCAAAAGTCACCACCTCCGTTTCATGGTGTCAGTTTGCAGGAGGTACTTGGCACTCTCAAACCAGCCTGACTTGGCACTGGTGCCGGCTTACCTCAGGGAGGCATCCTGCGCAATGCGGGATTTTTAAGAGCCAGCCGGCCACTCCAGGCCACAGGCCCTGGAACACAAACAACGGCCCTTTTCCCAGGTAAGCAAAAGTCACCAACCCTGGTTCTTGGTGTCAGTTTGCAGGAGGTACTTGGCACTCTCAAACCAGCCTGACTTGGCACTGGTGCCGGCTTGCCTCTGGCAGGCATCCTGCGCAATGCGGGATTTTTAAGAGCCAGCCGGCCACTCCAGGCCACAGGCCCTGGAACACAAACAACGGCCCTTTTCCCAGGGAAGCAAAAGTCACCACCTCCGTTTCATGGTGTCACTTTGCAGGAGGTACTTGGCACTCTCAAACCAGCCTGACTTGGCACTGGTGCCAGCTTGCATCTGGGAGGCATTCTGCGCAATGCGGAATTTTAGGAGCCAGCCGGCCACTTCAGGCCACAGGCCCTGGAACACAAACAACGGCCCTTTTCCCAGGTAAGCAAAAGTCACCACCTCAGTTTCATGGTGTCAGTTTGCAGGAGGTACTTGGCACTCTCAAACCAGCCTGACTTGGCACTGGTGCCAGCCTGCCTCTGGGAGGCATTCTGCGCAATATGGATTTTTAGGAGCCAGCCGGCCACTCCAGGCCACAGGCCCTGGAACACAAAGAACGGCCATTTTCCCAGGGAAGCAAAAGTCACCACCTCAGTTTCATGGTGTCAGTTTGCAGGAGGTACTTGGCACTCTCAAACCAGCCTGACTTGGCACTGGTGCCAGCTTGCCTCTGGGAGGCATTCTGCGCAATGCGGAATTTTAGGAGCCAGCCGGCCACTCCAGGCCACAGCCCTGGAACACAAACAATGGCCCCTTTTCCCAGGGAAGCAAAAGTCACCACCTCCGTTTCATGGTGTCAGTTTGCAGGAGGTACTTGGCACTCTCAAACCAGCCTGACTTGGCACTGGTGCCAGCTTGCCTCTGGCAGGCATCCTGTGCAATACGGAATTTTAGGAGCCAGCCGGCCACTCCAGGCCACAGGCCTTGGAACACAAACAACGGCCATTTTCCCAGGTAAGCAAAAGTCACCACCTCAGTTTCCTGGTGTCAGTTTGCAGGAGGTACTTGGCACTCTCAAACCAGCCTGACTTGGCACTGGTGCCAGCTTGCCTCTGGGAGGCATTCTGTGCAATACGGAATTTTAGGAGCCAGCCGGCCACTCCAGGCCACAGGCCCTGGAACACAAACAATGGCCCTTTTCCCAGGGAAGCAAAAGTCACCAACCCTGGTTCTTGGTGTCAGTTTGCAGGAGATACTTGGCACTCTCAAACCAGCCTGACTTGGCACTGGTGCCAGCTTGCCTCTGGCAGGCATTCTGCGCAATGCGGAATTTTAGGAGCCAGCCGGCCACTCCAGGCCACAGGCCCTGGAACACAAACAACGGCCCTTTTCCCAGGGAAGCAAAAGTCACCACCTCCGTTTCATGGTGTCAGTTTGCAGGAGGTACTTGGCACTCTCAAACCAGCCTGACTTGGCACTACTGCCAGCTTGCCTCTGGGAGGCATCCTACGCAATATGGATTTTTAGGAGCCAGCCGGCCACTCCAGGCCACAGGCCCTGGAACACAAACAATGCCCCTTTTCCCAGGTAAGCAAAAGTCACCAACCCTGGTTCTTGGTGTAAGTTTGCAGGAGATACTTGGCACTCTCAAACCAGCCTGGCTTGGCACTGGTGCCAGCTTGCCTCTGGGAGGCATTCTGCGCAATGCGGGATTTTTAAGAGCCAGCCGGCCACTCCAGGCCACAGGCCCTGGAACACAAACAACGGCCATTTTCCCAGGTAAGCAAAAGTCACCACCTCCGTTTCATGGTGTCAGTTTGCTGGAGGTACTTGGCACTCTCAAACCAGCCTGACTTGGCACTGGTGCCAGCTTGCCTCTGGGAGGCATTCTGCGCAATGCGGAATTTTAGGAGCCAGCCGGCCACTCCAGGCCACACGCCCTGGAACACAAACAACGGCCATTTTCCCAGGGAAGCAAAAGTCACCAACCCTTGTTCTTGGTGTCAGTTTGCAGGAGGTACTTGGCACTCTCAAACCAGCCTGACTTGGCACTGGTGCCAGCTTGCCTCTGGGAGGCATTCTGCGCAATGCGGAATTTTAGGAGCCAGCCGGCCACTCCAGGCCACACGCCCTGGAACACAAACAACGGCCATTTTCCCAGGTAAGCAAAAGTCACCAACCCTGGTTCTTGGTGTCAGTTTGCAGGAGGTACTTGGCACTCTCAAACCAGCCTGACTTAGCACTGGTGCCAGCTTGCCTCTGGCAGGCATCCTGTGCAATACGGAATTTTAGGAGCCAGCCGGCCACTCCAGGCCACAGGCCTTGGAACACAAACAACGGCCATTTTCCCAGGTAAGCAAAAGTCACCACCTCAGTTTCCTGGTGTCAGTTTGCAGGAGATACTTGGCACTCTCAAACCAGCCTGACTTGGCACTGGTGCCAGCTTGCCTCTGGCAGGCATTCTGCGCAATGCGGAATTTTAGGAGCCAGCCGGCCACTCCAGGCCACAGGCCCTGGAACACAAACAACGGCCCTTTTCCCAGGGAAGCAAAAGTCACCACCTCCGTTTCATGGTGTCAGTTTGCAGGAGGTACTTGGCACTCTCAAACCAGCCTGACTTGGCACTACTGCCAGCTTGCCTCTGGGAGGCATCCTACGCAATATGGATTTTTAGGAGCCAGCCGGCCACTCCAGGCCACAGGCCCTGGAACACAAACAATGCCCCTTTTCCCAGGTAAGCAAAAGTCACCAACCCTGGTTCTTGGTGTAAGTTTGCAGGAGATACTTGGCACTCTCAAACCAGCCTGGCTTGACACTGGTGCCAGCTTGCCTCTGGGAGGCATTCTGCGCAATGCGGGATTTTTAAGAGCCAGCCGGCCACTCCAGGCCACAGGCCCTGGAACACAAACAACGGCCATTTTCCCAGGTAAGCAAAAGTCACCACCTCCGTTTCATGGTGTCAGTTTGCAGGAGGTACTTGGCACTCTCAAACCAGCCTGACTTGGCACTGGTGCCAGCTTGCCTCTGGGAGGCATTCTGCGCAATGCGGAATTTTAGGAGCCAGCCGGCCACTCCAGGCCACACGCCCTGGAACACAAACAACGGCCATTTTCCCAGGGAAGCAAAAGTCACCAACCCTTGTTCTTGGTGTCAGTTTGCAGGAGGTACTTGGCACTCTCAAACCAGCCTGACTTGGCACTGGTGCCAGCTTGCCTCTGGGAGGCATTCTGCGCAATGCGGAATTTTAGGAGCCAGCCGGCCACTCCAGGCCACACGCCCTGGAACACAAACAACGGCCATTTTCCCAGGTAAGCAAAAGTCACCAACCCTTGTTCTTGGTGTCAGTTTGCAGGAGGTACTTGGCACTCTCAAACCAGCCTGACTTAGCACTGGTGCCAGCTTGCCTCTGGCAGGCATCCTGCGCAATGCGGGATTTTTAGGAGCCAGCCGGCCACTCCAGGCCACAGGCCCTGGAACACAAACAACGGCCCTTTTCCCAGGCAAGCAAAAGTCACCACCTCCGTTTCATGGTGTCAGTTTGCAGGAGATACTTGGCACTCTCAAACCAGCCTGACTTGGCACTGGTGCCAGCTTGCCTCTGGGAGGCATTCTGCGCAATATGGATTTTTAGGAGCCAGCCGGCCTCTATGGTCCCCAGGCCCTGGAACACAAACAACGGCCCTTTTCCCAGGTAAGCAAAAGTCACCACCTCAGTTTCATGGTGTCAGTTTGCAGGAGGTATTTTGCACTCTCAAACCAGCCTGACTTGGCACTGGTGCCGGCTTGCCTCTGGCAGGCATCCTGCGCAATGCGGGATTTTTAAGAGCCAGCCGACCTCTCCAGGCCACAGGCCCTGGAACACAAACAACGGCCATTTTCCCAGGGAAGCAAAAGTCACCACCTCCGTTTCATGGTGTCAGTTTGCAGGAGGTACTTGGCACTCTCAAACCAGCCTGACTTGGAACTGGTGCCTTCTTTCCTCTGGGAGGCATTCTGCGCATTATGGATTTTTAGGTGCCAGCCGGCCTCTGCGGGCCAACAGCCCTGGAACACAAACAACGGCCCTTTTCCCAGGTAAGCACAAGTCACCACCTCAGTTTCATGGTGTCAGTTTGCAGGAGGTACTTGGCACTCTCAAACCAGCCTGACTTGGCACTGGTGCCTGCTTTCCTCTGGGAGGCATTCTGCGCATTATGGATTTTTAGGAGCCAGCCGGCCTCTGCGGGCCAACAGCCCTGGAACACAAACAACGGCCCTTTTCCCAGGTAAGCACAAGTCACCACCTCAGTTTCATGGTGTCAGTTTGCAGGAGGTACTTGGCACTCTCAAACCAGCCTGACTTGGCACTGGTGCCTGCTTTCCTCTGGGAGGCATTCTGCGCATTATGGATTTTTAGGAGCCAGCCGGCCTCTCTGGTCCCCAGGCCCTGGAACACAAACAATGGCCCTTTTCCCAGGTAAGCAAAAGTCACCACCTCAGTTTCATGGTGTCAGTTTGCAGGAGGTATTTTGCACTCTCAAACCAGCCTGACTTGGCACTGGTGCCGGCTTGCCTCTGGCAGGCATCCTGCGCAATGCGGGATTTTTAAGAGCCAGCCGACCTCTCCAGGCCACAGGCCCTGGAACACAAACAACGGCCCTTTTCCCAGGGAAGCAAAAGTCACCACCTCCGTTTCATGGTGTCAGTTTGCAGGAGGTACTTGGCACTCTCAAACCAGCCTGACTTGGAACTGGTGCCTGCTTTCCTCTGGGAGGCATTCTGCGCATTATGGATTTTTAGGTGCCAGCCGGCCTCTCCGGGCCACAGGCCCTGGAACACAAACAACGGCCCTTTTCCCAGGTAAGCACAAGTCACCACCTCAGTTTCATGGTGTCAGTTTGCAGGAGGTACTTGGCACTCTCAAACCAGCCTGACTTGGCACTGGTGCCAGCTTGCCTCTGGGAGGCATTCTGCGCAATGCGGGATTTTTAAGAGCCAGCCAGCCTCTCCAGGCCACAGGCCCTGGAACACAAATAACGGCCATTTTCCCAGGTAAGCACAAGTCACCACCTCAGTTTCATGATGTCAGTTTGCAGGAGGTACTTGGCACTCTCAAACCAGCTTGACTTGGCACTGGTGCCAGCTTGCCTCTGGCAGGCATTCTGCGCAATGCGGAATTTTAGGAGCCAGCCGGCCACTCCAGGCCACAGGCCTTGGAACACAAACAACGGCCATTTTCCCAGGGAAGCAAAAGTCACCACCTCAGTTTCATGGTGTCAGTTTGCAGGAGGTACTTGGCACTCTCAAACCAGCCTGACTTGGCACTGGTGCCAGCTTGCCTCTGGGAGGCATTCTGCGCAATGCGGAATTTTAGGAGCCAGCCGGCCACTCCAGGCCACCGGCCTTGGAACACAAACAACGGCCATTTTCCCAGGGAAGCAAAAGTCACCACCTCCGTTTCATGGTGTCAGTTTGCAGGAGGTACTTGGCACTCTCAAACCAGCCTGACTTGGCACTGGTGCCGGCTTACCTCAGGGAGGCATCCTGAGCAATATGGATTTTTAGGAGCCAGCCGGCCTCTCCGGGCCACAGGCCCTGGAACACAAACAACGGCCCTTTTCCCAGGTAAGCAAAAGTCACCAACCCTGGTTCTTGGTGTCAGTTTGCAGGAGGTACTTGGCACTCTCAAACCAGCCTGACTTGGCACTGGTGCCGGCTTGCCTCTGGCAGGCATCCTGCGCAATGCGGGATTTTTAAGAGCCAGCCGGCCACTCCAGGCCACAGGCCCTGGAACACAAACAACGGCCGTTTTCCCAGGGAAGCAAAAGTCACCACCTCAGTTTCATGGTGTCACTTTGCAGGAGGTACTTGGCACTCTCAAACCAGCCTGACTTGGCACTGGTGCCAGCTTGCATCTGGGAGGCATTCTGCGCAATGCGGAATTTTAGGAGCCAGCCGGCCACTTCAGGCCACAGGCCCTGGAACACAAACAACGGCCCTTTTCCCAGGTAAGCAAAAGTCACCACCTCAGTTTCATGGTGTCAGTTTGCAGGAGGTACTTGGCACTCTCAAACCAGCCTGACTTGGCACTGGTGCCAGCCTGCCTCTGGGAGGCATTCTGCGCAATATGGATTTTTAGGAGCCAGCCGGCCACTCCAGGCCACAGGCCCTGGAACACAAAGAACGGCCATTTTCCCAGGGAAGCAAAAGTCACCACCTCAGTTTCATGGTGTCAGTTTGCAGGAGGTACTTGGCACTCTCAAACCAGCCTGACTTGGCACTGGTGCCAGCTTGCCTCTGGGAGGCATTCTGCGCAATGCGGAATTTTAGGAGCCAGCCGGCCACTCCAGGCCACAGCCCTGGAACACAAACAATGGCCCCTTTTCCCAGGGAAGCAAAAGTCACCACCTCAGTTTCATGGTGTCAGTTTGCAGGAGGTACTTGGCACTCTCAAACCAGCCTGACTTGGCACTGGTGCCAGCTTGCCTCTGGCAGGCATCCTGTGCAATACGGAATTTTAGGAGCCAGCCGGCCACTCCAGGCCACAGGCCTTGGAACACAAACAACGGCCATTTTCCCAGGTAAGCAAAAGTCACCACCTCAGTTTCCTGGTGTCAGTTTGCAGGAGGTACTTGGCACTCTCAAACCAGCCTGACTTGGCACTGGTGCCAGCTTGCCTCTGGGAGGCATTCTGCGCAATGCGGAATTTTAGGAGCCAGCCGGCCACTCCAGGCCACACGCCCTGGAACACAAACAACGGCCATTTTCCCAGGTAAGCAAAAGTCACCAACCCTGGTTCTTGGTGTCAGTTTGCAGGAGGTACTTGGCACTCTCAAACCAGCCTGACTTAGCACTGGTGCCAGCTTGCCTCTGGCAGGCATCCTGCGCAATGCGGGATTTTTAGGAGCCAGCCGGCCACTCCAGGCCACAGGCCCTGGAACACAAACAACGGCCCTTTTCCCAGGCAAGCAAAAGTCACCACCTCCGTTTCATGGTGTCAGTTTGCAGGAGATACTTGGCACTCTCAAACCAGCCTGACTTGGCACTGGTGCCAGCTTGCCTCTGGGAGGCATTCTGCGCAATGCGGAATTTTAGGAGCCAGCCGGCCACTCCAGGCCACAGCCCTGGAACACAAACAATGGCCCTTTTCCCAGGGAAGCAAAAGTCACCACCTCCGTTTCATGGTGTCAGTTTGCAGGAGGTACTTGGCACTCTCAAACCAGCCTGACTTGGCACTGGTGCCAGCTTGCCTCTGGCAGGCATCCTGTGCAATACGGAATTTTAGGAGCCAGCCGGCCACTCCAGGCCACAGGCCTTGGAACACAAACAACGGCCATTTTCCCAGGTAAGCAAAAGTCACCACCTCAGTTTCCTGGTGTCAGTTTGCAGGAGGTACTTGGCACTATCAAACCAGCCTGACTTGGCACTGGTGCCAGCTTGCCTCTGGGAGGCATTCTGTGCAATACGGAATTTTAGGAGCCAGCCGGCCACTCCAGGCCACAGGCCCTGGAACACAAACAATGGCCCTTTTCCCAGGGAAGCAAAAGTCACCAACCCTGGTTCTTGGTGTCAGTTTGCAGGAGATACTTGGCACTCTCAAACCAGCCTGACTTGGCACTGGTGCCAGCTTGCCTCTGGCAGGCATTCTGCGCAATGCGGAATTTTAGGAGCCAGCCGGCCACTCCAGGCCACAGGCCCTGGAACACAAACAACGGCCCTTTTCCCAGGGAAGCAAAAGTCACCACCTCCGTTTCATGGTGTCAGTTTGCAGGAGGTACTTGGCACTCTCAAACCAGCCTGACTTGGCACTACTGCCAGCTTGCCTCTGGGAGGCATCCTACGCAATATGGATTTTTAGGAGCCAGCCGGCCACTCCAGGCCACAGGCCCTGGAACACAAACAATGCCCCTTTTCCCAGGTAAGCAAAAGTCACCAACCCTGGTTCTTGGTGTAAGTTTGCAGGAGATACTTGGCACTCTCAAACCAGCCTGGCTTGGCACTGGTGCCAGCTTGCCTCTGGGAGGCATTCTGCGCAATGCGGGATTTTTAAGAGCCAGCCGGCCACTCCAGGCCACAGGCCCTGGAACACAAACAACGGCCATTTTCCCAGGTAAGCAAAAGTCACCACCTCCGTTTCATGGTGTCAGTTTGCAGGAGGTACTTGGCACTCTCAAACCAGCCTGACTTGGCACTGGTGCCAGCTTGCCTCTGGGAGGCATTCTGCGCAATGCGGAATTTTAGGAGCCAGCCGGCCACTCCAGGCCACACGCCCTGGAACACAAACAACGGCCATTTTCCCAGGGAAGCAAAAGTCACCAACCCTTGTTCTTGGTGTCAGTTTGCAGGAGGTACTTGGCACTCTCAAACCAGCCTGACTTGGCACTGGTGCCAGCTTGCCTCTGGGAGGCATTCTGCGCAATGCGGAATTTTAGGAGCCAGCCGGCCACTCCAGGCCACACGCCCTGGAACACAAACAACGGCCATTTTCCCAGGTAAGCAAAAGTCACCAACCCTTGTTCTTGGTGTCAGTTTGCAGGAGGTACTTGGCACTCTCAAACCAGCCTGACTTAGCACTGGTGCCAGCTTGCCTCTGGCAGGCATCCTGCGCAATGCGGGATTTTTAGGAGCCAGCCGGCCACTCCAGGCCACAGGCCCTGGAACACAAACAACGGCCCTTTTCCCAGGCAAGCAAAAGTCACCACCTCAGTTTCATGGTGTCAGTTTGCAGGAGATACTTGGCACTCTCAAACCAGCCTGACTTGGCACTGGTGCCAGCTTGCCTCTGGGAGGCATTCTGCGCAATATGGATTTTTAGGAGCCAGCCGGCCTCTATGGTCCCCAGGTCCTGGAACACAAACAACGGCCCTTTTCCCAGGGAAGCAAAAGTCACCACCTCAGTTTCATGGTGTCAGTTTGCAGGAGGTATTTTGCACTCTCAAACCAGCCTGACTTGGCACTGGTGCCGGCTTGCCTCTGGCAGGCATCCTGCGCAATGCGGGATTTTTAAGAGCCAGCCGACCTCTCCAGGCCACAGGCCCTGGAACACAAACAACGGCCATTTTCCCAGGCAAGCAAAAGTCACCACCTCCGTTTCATGGTGTCAGTTTGCAGGAGGTACTTGGCACTCTCAAACCAGCCTGACTTGGAACTGGTGCCTGCTTTCCTCTGGGAGGCATTCTGCGCATTATGGATTTTTAGGTGCCAGCCGGCCTCTGCGGGCCAACAGCCCTGGAACACAAACAACGGCCCTTTTCCCAGGTAAGCACAAGTCACCACCTCAGTTTCATGGTGTCAGTTTGCAGGAGGTACTTGGCACTCTCAAACCAGCCTGACTTGGCACTGGTGCCTGCTTTCCTCTGGGAGGCATTCTGCGCATTATGGATTTTTAGGAGCCAGCCGGCCTCTCTGGTCCCCAGGCCCTGGAACACAAACAATGGCCCTTTTCCCAGGTAAGCAAAAGTCACCACCTCAGTTTCATGGTGTCAGTTTGCAGGAGGTATTTTGCACTCTCAAACCAGCCTGACTTGGCACTGGTGCCGGCTTGCCTCTGGCAGGCATCCTGCGCAATGCGGGATTTTTAAGAGCCAGCCGACCTCTCCAGGCCACAGGCCCTGGAACACAAACAACGGCCCTTTTCCCAGGGAAGCAAAAGTCACCACCTCCGTTTCATGGTGTCAGTTTGCAGGAGGTACTTGGCACTCTCAAACCAGCCTGACTTGGAACTGGTGCCTGCTTTCCTCTGGGAGGCATTCTGCGCATTATGGATTTTTAGGTGCCAGCCGGCCTCTCCGGGCCACAGGCCCTGGAACACAAACAACGGCCCTTTTCCCAGGTAAGCACAAGTCACCACCTCAGTTTCATGGTGTCAGTTTGCAGGAGGTACTTGGCACTCTCAAACCAGCCTGACTTGGCACTGGTGCCAGCTTGCCTCTGGGAGGCATTCTGCGCAATGCGGGATTTTTAAGAGCCAGCCAGCCTCTCCAGGCCACAGGCCCTGGAACACAAATAACGGCCATTTTCCCAGGTAAGCACAAGTCACCACCTCAGTTTCATGATGTCAGTTTGCAGGAGGTACTTGGCACTCTCAAACCAGCTTGACTTGGCACTGGTGCCAGCTTGCCTCTGGCAGGCATTCTGCGCAATGCGGAATTTTAGGAGCCAGCCGGCCACTCCAGGCCACAGGCCTTGGAACACAAACAACGGCCATTTTCCCAGGGAAGCAAAAGTCACCACCTCAGTTTCATGGTGTCAGTTTGCAGGAGGTACTTGGCACTCTCAAACCAGCCTGACTTGGCACTGGTGCCAGCTTGCCTCTGGGAGGCATTCTGCGCAATGCGGAATTTTAGGAGCCAGCCGGCCACTCCAGGCCACCGGCCTTGGAACACAAACAACGGCCATTTTCCCAGGGAAGCAAAAGTCACCACCTCCGTTTCATGGTGTCAGTTTGCAGGAGGTACTTGGCACTCTCAAACCAGCCTGACTTGGCACTGGTGCCGGCTTACCTCAGGGAGGCATCCTGAGCAATATGGATTTTTAGGAGCCAGCCGGCCTCTCCGGGCCACAGGCCCTGGAACACAAACAACGGCCCTTTTCCCAGGTAAGCAAAAGTCACCAACCCTGGTTCTTGGTGTCAGTTTGCAGGAGGTACTTGGCACTCTCAAACCAGCCTGACTTGGCACTGGTGCCGGCTTGCCTCTGGCAGGCATCCTGCGCAATGCGGGATTTTTAAGAGCCAGCCGGCCACTCCAGGCCACAGGCCCTGGAACACAAACAACGGCCGTTTTCCCAGGGAAGCAAAAGTCACCACCTCAGTTTCATGGTGTCACTTTGCAGGAGGTACTTGGCACTCTCAAACCAGCCTGACTTGGCACTGGTGCCAGCTTGCATCTGGGAGGCATTCTGCGCAATGCGGAATTTTAGGAGCCAGCCGGCCACTTCAGGCCACAGGCCCTGGAACACAAACAACGGCCCTTTTCCCAGGTAAGCAAAAGTCACCACCTCAGTTTCATGGTGTCAGTTTGCAGGAGGTACTTGGCACTCTCAAACCAGCCTGACTTGGCACTGGTGCCAGCCTGCCTCTGGGAGGCATTCTGCGCAATATGGATTTTTAGGAGCCAGCCGGCCACTCCAGGCCACAGGCCCTGGAACACAAAGAACGGCCATTTTCCCAGGGAAGCAAAAGTCACCACCTCAGTTTCATGGTGTCAGTTTGCAGGAGGTACTTGGCACTCTCAAACCAGCCTGACTTGGCACTGGTGCCAGCTTGCCTCTGGGAGGCATTCTGCGCAATGCGGAATTTTAGGAGCCAGCCGGCCACTCCAGGCCACAGCCCTGGAACACAAACAATGGCCCCTTTTCCCAGGGAAGCAAAAGTCACCACCTCAGTTTCATGGTGTCAGTTTGCAGGAGGTACTTGGCACTCTCAAACCAGCCTGACTTGGCACTGGTGCCAGCTTGCCTCTGGCAGGCATCCTGTGCAATACGGAATTTTAGGAGCCAGCCGGCCACTCCAGGCCACAGGCCTTGGAACACAAACAACGGCCATTTTCCCAGGTAAGCAAAAGTCACCACCTCAGTTTCCTGGTGTCAGTTTGCAGGAGGTACTTGGCACTCTCAAACCAGCCTGACTTGGCACTGGTGCCAGCTTGCCTCTGAGAGGCATTCTGTGCAATACGGAATTTTAGGAGCCAGCCGGCCACTCCAGGCCACAGGCCCTGGAACACAAACAATGGCCCTTTTCCCAGGGAAGCAAAAGTCACCAACCCTGGTTCTTGGTGTCAGTTTGCAGGAGATACTTGGCACTCTCAAACCAGCCTGACTTGGCACTGGTGCCAGCTTGCCTCTGGCAGGCATTCTGCGCAATGCGGAATTTTAGGAGCCAGCCGGCCACTCCAGGCCACAGGCCCTGGAACACAAACAACGGCCCTTTTCCCAGGGAAGCAAAAGTCACCACCTCCGTTTCATGGTGTCAGTTTGCAGGAGGTACTTGGCACTCTCAAACCAGCCTGACTTGGCACTGGTGCCAGCTTGCCTCTGGGAGGCATTCTGCGCAATGCGGAATTTTAGGAGCCAGCCGGCCACTCCAGGCCACACGCCCTGGAACACAAACAACGGCCATTTTCCCAGGGAAGCAAAAGTCACCAACCCTTGTTCTTGGTGTCAGTTTGCAGGAGGTACTTGGCACTCTCAAACCAGCCTGACTTGGCACTGGTGCCAGCTTGCCTCTGGGAGGCATTCTGCGCAATGCGGAATTTTAGGAGCCAGCCGGCCACTCCAGGCCACACGCCCTGGAACACAAACAACGGCCATTTTCCCAGGTAAGCAAAAGTCACCAACCCTGGTTCTTGGTGTCAGTTTGCAGGAGGTACTTGGCACTCTCAAACCAGCCTGACTTAGCACTGGTGCCAGCTTGCCTCTGGCAGGCATCCTGCGCAATGCGGGATTTTTAGGAGCCAGCCGGCCACTCCAGGCCACAGGCCCTGGAACACAAACAACGGCCCTTTTCCCAGGCAAGCAAAAGTCACCACCTCCGTTTCATGGTGTCAGTTTGCAGGAGATACTTGGCACTCTCAAACCAGCCTGACTTGGCACTGGTGCCAGCTTGCCTCTGGGAGGCATTCTGCGCAATGCGGAATTTTAGGAGCCAGCCGGCCACTCCAGGCCACAGCCCTGGAACACAAACAATGGCCCTTTTCCCAGGGAAGCAAAAGTCACCACCTCCGTTTCATGGTGTCAGTTTGCAGGAGGTACTTGGCACTCTCAAACCAGCCTGACTTGGCACTGGTGCCAGCTTGCCTCTGGCAGGCATCCTGTGCAATACGGAATTTTAGGAGCCAGCCGGCCACTCCAGGCCACAGGCCTTGGAACACAAACAACGGCCATTTTCCCAGGTAAGCAAAAGTCACCACCTCCGTTTCATGGTGTCAGTTTGCAGGAGGTACTTGGCACTCTCAAACCAGCCTGACTTGGCTCTGGTGCCAGCTTGCCTCTGGCAGGCATCCTGTGCAATACGGAATTTTAGGAGCCAGCCGGCCACTCCAGGCCACAGGCCTTGGAACACAAACAACGGCCATTTTCCCAGGTAAGCAAAAGTCACCACCTCAGTTTCCTGGTGTCAGTTTGCAGGAGATACTTGGCACTCTCAAACCAGCCTGACTTGGCACTGGTGCCAGCTTGCCTCTGGCAGGCATTCTGCGCAATGCGGAATTTTAGGAGCCAGCCGGCCACTCCAGGCCACAGGCCCTGGAACACAAACAACGGCCCTTTTCCCAGGGAAGCAAAAGTCACCACCTCCGTTTCATGGTGTCAGTTTGCAGGAGGTACTTGGCACTCTCAAACCAGCCTGACTTGGCACTACTGCCAGCTTGCCTCTGGGAGGCATCCTACGCAATATGGATTTTTAGGAGCCAGCCGGCCACTCCAGGCCACAGGCCCTGGAACACAAACAATGCCCCTTTTCCCAGGTAAGCAAAAGTCACCAACCCTGGTTCTTGGTGTAAGTTTGCAGGAGATACTTGGCACTCTCAAACCAGCCTGGCTTGACACTGGTGCCAGCTTGCCTCTGGGAGGCATTCTGCGCAATGCGGGATTTTTAAGAGCCAGCCGGCCACTCCAGGCCACAGGCCCTGGAACACAAACAACGGCCATTTTCCCAGGTAAGCAAAAGTCACCACCTCCGTTTCATGGTGTCAGTTTGCAGGAGGTACTTGGCACTCTCAAACCAGCCTGACTTGGCACTGGTGCCAGCTTGCCTCTGGGAGGCATTCTGCGCAATGCGGAATTTTAGGAGCCAGCCGGCCACTCCAGGCCACACGCCCTGGAACACAAACAACGGCCATTTTCCCAGGGAAGCAAAAGTCACCAACCCTTGTTCTTGGTGTCAGTTTGCAGGAGGTACTTGGCACTCTCAAACCAGCCTGACTTGGCACTGGTGCCAGCTTGCCTCTGGGAGGCATTCTGCGCAATGCGGAATTTTAGGAGCCAGCCGGCCACTCCAGGCCACACGCCCTGGAACACAAACAACGGCCATTTTCCCAGGGAAGCAAAAGTCACCAACCCTTGTTCTTGGTGTCAGTTTGCAGGAGGTACTTGGCACTCTCAAACCAGCCTGACTTAGCACTGGTGCCAGCTTGCCTCTGGCAGGCATCCTGCGCAATGCGGGATTTTTAGGAGCCAGCCGGCCACTCCAGGCCACAGGCCCTGGAACACAAACAACGGCCCTTTTCCCAGGCAAGCAAAAGTCACCACCTCCGTTTCATGGTGTCAGTTTGCAGGAGATACTTGGCACTCTCAAACCAGCCTGACTTGGCACTGGTGCCAGCTTGCCTCTGGGAGGCATTCTGCGCAATATGGATTTTTAGGAGCCAGCCGGCCTCTATGGTCCCCAGGCCCTGGAACACAAACAACGGCCCTTTTCCCAGGTAAGCAAAAGTCACCACCTCAGTTTCATGGTGTCAGTTTGCAGGAGGTATTTTGCACTCTCAAACCAGCCTGACTTGGCACTGGTGCCGGCTTGCCTCTGGCAGGCATCCTGCGCAATGCGGGATTTTTAAGAGCCAGCCGACCTCTCCAGGCCACAGGCCCTGGAACACAAACAACGGCCATTTTCCCAGGGAAGCAAAAGTCACCACCTCCGTTTCATGGTGTCAGTTTGCAGGAGGTACTTGGCACTCTCAAACCAGCCTGACTTGGAACTGGTGCCTTCTTTCCTCTGGGAGGCATTCTGCGCATTATGGATTTTTAGGTGCCAGCCGGCCTCTGCGGGCCAACAGCCCTGGAACACAAACAACGGCCCTTTTCCCAGGTAAGCACAAGTCACCACCTCAGTTTCATGGTGTCAGTTTGCAGGAGGTACTTGGCACTCTCAAACCAGCCTGACTTGGCACTGGTGCCTGCTTTCCTCTGGGAGGCATTCTGCGCAATGCGGAATTTTAGGAGCCAGCCGGCCACTCCAGGCCACAGGCCCTGGAACACAAACAACGGCCCTTTTCCCAGGCAAGCAAAAGTCACCACCTCCGTTTCATGGTGTCAGTTTGCAGGAGATACTTGGCACTCTCAAACCAGCCTGACTTGGCACTGGTGCCAGCTTGCCTCTGGGAGGCATTCTGCGCAATGCGGAATTTTAGGAGCCAGCCGGCCACTCCAGGCCACAGCCCTGGAACACAAACAATGGCCCTTTTCCCAGGGAAGCAAAAGTCACCACCTCCGTTTCATGGTGTCAGTTTGCAGGAGGTACTTGGCACTCTCAAACCAGCCTGACTTGGCACTGGTGCCAGCTTGCCTCTGGCAGGCATCCTGTGCAATACGGAATTTTAGGAGCCAGCCGGCCACTCCAGGCCACAGGCCTTGGAACACAAACAACGGCCATTTTCCCAGGTAAGCAAAAGTCACCACCTCCGTTTCATGGTGTCAGTTTGCAGGAGGTACTTGGCACTCTCAAACCAGCCTGACTTGGCTCTGGTGCCAGCTTGCCTCTGGCAGGCATCCTGTGCAATACGGAATTTTAGGAGCCAGCCGGCCACTCCAGGCCACAGGCCTTGGAACACAAACAACGGCCATTTTCCCAGGTAAGCAAAAGTCACCACCTCAGTTTCCTGGTGTCAGTTTGCAGGAGATACTTGGCACTCTCAAACCAGCCTGACTTGGCACTGGTGCCAGCTTGCCTCTGGCAGGCATTCTGCGCAATGCGGAATTTTAGGAGCCAGCCGGCCACTCCAGGCCACAGGCCCTGGAACACAAACAACGGCCCTTTTCCCAGGGAAGCAAAAGTCACCACCTCCGTTTCATGGTGTCAGTTTGCAGGAGGTACTTGGCACTCTCAAACCAGCCTGACTTGGCACTACTGCCAGCTTGCCTCTGGGAGGCATCCTACGCAATATGGATTTTTAGGAGCCAGCCGGCCACTCCAGGCCACAGGCCCTGGAACACAAACAATGCCCCTTTTCCCAGGTAAGCAAAAGTCACCAACCCTGGTTCTTGGTGTAAGTTTGCAGGAGATACTTGGCACTCTCAAACCAGCCTGGCTTGACACTGGTGCCAGCTTGCCTCTGGGAGGCATTCTGCGCAATGCGGGATTTTTAAGAGCCAGCCGGCCACTCCAGGCCACAGGCCCTGGAACACAAACAACGGCCATTTTCCCAGGTAAGCAAAAGTCACCACCTCCGTTTCATGGTGTCAGTTTGCAGGAGGTACTTGGCACTCTCAAACCAGCCTGACTTGGCACTGGTGCCAGCTTGCCTCTGGGAGGCATTCTGCGCAATGCGGAATTTTAGGAGCCAGCCGGCCACTCCAGGCCACACGCCCTGGAACACAAACAACGGCCATTTTCCCAGGGAAGCAAAAGTCACCAACCCTTGTTCTTGGTGTCAGTTTGCAGGAGGTACTTGGCACTCTCAAACCAGCCTGACTTGGCACTGGTGCCAGCTTGCCTCTGGGAGGCATTCTGCGCAATGCGGAATTTTAGGAGCCAGCCGGCCACTCCAGGCCACACGCCCTGGAACACAAACAACGGCCATTTTCCCAGGTAAGCAAAAGTCACCAACCCTTGTTCTTGGTGTCAGTTTGCAGGAGGTACTTGGCACTCTCAAACCAGCCTGACTTAGCACTGGTGCCAGCTTGCCTCTGGCAGGCATCCTGCGCAATGCGGGATTTTTAGGAGCCAGCCGGCCACTCCAGGCCACAGGCCCTGGAACACAAACAACGGCCCTTTTCCCAGGCAAGCAAAAGTCACCACCTCCGTTTCATGGTGTCAGTTTGCAGGAGATACTTGGCACTCTCAAACCAGCCTGACTTGGCACTGGTGCCAGCTTGCCTCTGGGAGGCATTCTGCGCAATATGGATTTTTAGGAGCCAGCCGGCCTCTATGGTCCCCAGGCCCTGGAACACAAACAACGGCCCTTTTCCCAGGTAAGCAAAAGTCACCACCTCAGTTTCATGGTGTCAGTTTGCAGGAGGTATTTTGCACTCTCAAACCAGCCTGACTTGGCACTGGTGCCGGCTTGCCTCTGGCAGGCATCCTGCGCAATGCGGGATTTTTAAGAGCCAGCCGACCTCTCCAGGCCACAGGCCCTGGAACACAAACAACGGCCATTTTCCCAGGGAAGCAAAAGTCACCACCTCCGTTTCATGGTGTCAGTTTGCAGGAGGTACTTGGCACTCTCAAACCAGCCTGACTTGGAACTGGTGCCTTCTTTCCTCTGGGAGGCATTCTGCGCATTATGGATTTTTAGGTGCCAGCCGGCCTCTGCGGGCCAACAGCCCTGGAACACAAACAACGGCCCTTTTCCCAGGTAAGCACAAGTCACCACCTCAGTTTCATGGTGTCAGTTTGCAGGAGGTACTTGGCACTCTCAAACCAGCCTGACTTGGCACTGGTGCCTGCTTTCCTCTGGGAGGCATTCTGCGCATTATGGATTTTTAGGAGCCAGCCGGCCTCTGCGGGCCAACAGCCCTGGAACACAAACAACGGCCCTTTTCCCAGGTAAGCACAAGTCACCACCTCAGTTTCATGGTGTCAGTTTGCAGGAGGTACTTGGCACTCTCAAACCAGCCTGACTTGGCACTGGTGCCAGCTTGCCTCTGGGAGGCATTCTGCGCAATGCGGGATTTTTAGGAGCCAGCCGGCCACTCCAGGCCACAGGCCCTGGAACACAAACAACGGCCCTTTTCCCAGGTAAGCAAAAGTCACCACCTCCGTTTCATGGTGTCAGTTTGCAGGAGGTACGTGGCACTCTCAAACCAGCCTGACTTGGCACTGGTGCCAGCTTGCCTCTGGCAGGCATCCTGCGCAATATGGATTTTTAGGAGCCAGCCGGCCTCTCTGGTCCCCAGGCCCTGGAACACAAACAACGGCCCTTTTCCCAGGTAAGCAAAAGTCACCACCTCAGTTTCATGGTGTCAGTTTGCAGGAGGTATTTTGCACTCTCAAACCAGCCTGACTTGGCACTGGTGCCGGCTTGCCTCTGGCAGGCATCCTGCGCAATGCGGGATTTTTAAGAGCCAGCCGACCTCTCCAGGCCACAGGCCCTGGAACACAAACAACGGCCCTTTTCCCAGGGAAGCAAAAGTCACCACCTCCGTTTCATGGTGTCAGTTTGCAGGAGGTACTTGGCACTCTCAAACCAGCCTGACTTGGAACTGGTGCCTGCTTTCCTCTGGGAGGCATTCTGCGCATTATGGATTTTTAGGTGCCAGCCGGCCTCTCCGGGCCACAGGCCCTGGAACACAAACAACGGCCCTTTTCCCAGGTAAGCACAAGTCACCACCTCAGTTTCATGGTGTCAGTTTGCAGGAGGTACTTGGCACTCTCAAACCAGCCTGACTTGGCACTGGTGCCAGCTTGCCTCTGGGAGGCATTCTGCGCAATGCGGGATTTTTAAGAGCCAGCCAGCCACTCCAGGCCACAGGCCCTGGAACACAAATAACGGCCATTTTCCCAGGTAAGCACAAGTCACCACCTCAGTTTCATGATGTCAGTTTGCAGGAGGTACTTGGCACTCTCAAACCAGCTTGACTTGGCACTGGTGCCAGCTTGCCTCTGGCAGGCATTCTGCGCAATGCGGAATTTTAGGAGCCAGCCGGCCACTCCAGGCCACAGGCCTTGGAACACAAATAACGGCCATTTTCCCAGGGAAGCAAAAGTCACCACCTCAGTTTCATGGTGTCAGTTTGCAGGAGGTACTTGGCACTCTCAAACCAGCCTGACTTGGCACTGGTGCCAGCTTGCCTCTGGGAGGCATTCTGCGCAATGCGGAATTTTAGGAGCCAGCCGGCCACTCCAGGCCACCGGCCTTGGAACACAAACAACGGCCATTTTCCCAGGGAAGCAAAAGTCACCACCTCCGTTTCATGGTGTCAGTTTGCAGGAGGTACTTGGCACTCTCAAACCAGCCTGACTTGGCACTGGTGCCGGCTTACCTCAGGGAGGCATCCTGAGCAATATGGATTTTTAGGAGCCAGCCGGCCTCTCCGGGCCACAGGCCCTGGAACACAAACAACGGCCCTTTTCCCAGGTAAGCAAAAGTCACCAACCCTGGTTCTTGGTGTCAGTTTGCAGGAGGTACTTGGCACTCTCAAACCAGCCTGACTTGGCACTGGTGCCGGCTTGCCTCTGGCAGGCATCCTGCGCAATGCGTGATTTTTAAGAGCCAGCTGCCACTCCAGGCCACAGGCCCTGGAACACAAACAACGGCCGTTTTCCCAGGTAAGCAAAAGTCACCACCTCCGTTTCATGGTGTCAGTTTGCAGGAGGTACTTGGCACTCTCAAACCAGCCTGACTTGGCACTGGTGCCAGCTTGCCTCTGGCAGGCATTCTGCGCAATGCGGGATTTTTAAGAGCCAGCCAGCCACTCCAGGCCACAGGCCCTGGAACACAAACAACGGCCATTTTCCCAGGTAAGCACAAGTCACCACCTCAGTTTCATGATGTCAGTTTGCAGGAGGTACTTGGCACTCTCAAACCAGCCTGACTTGGCACTGGTGCCAGCTTGCCTCTGGCAGGCATTCTGCGCAATGCGGAATTTTAGGAGCCAGCCGGCCACTCCAGGCCACAGGCCTTGGAACACAAACAACGGCCCTTTTCCCAGGGAAGCAAAAGTCACCACCTCAGTTTCATGGTGTCAGTTTGCAGGAGGTACTTGGCACTCTCAAACCAGCCTGACTTGGCACTGGTGCCAGCTTGCCTCTGGGAGGCATTCTGCGCAATGCGGAATTTTAGGAGCCAGCCGGCCACTCCAGGCCACCGGCCCTGGAACACAAACAACGGCAATTTTCCCAGGTAAGCAAAAGTCACCACCTCAGTTTCATGGTGTCAGTTTGCAGGAGGTACTTGGCACTCTCAAACCAGCCTGACTTGGCACTGGTGCCGGCTTACCTCAGGGAGGCATCCTGAGCAATATGGATTTTTAGGAGCCAGCCGGCCTCTCCGGGCCACAGGCCCTGGAACACAAACAACGGCCCTTTTCCCAGGTAAGCAAAAGTCACCAACCCTGGTTCTTGGTGTCAGTTTGCAGGAGGTACTTGGCACTCTCAAACCAGCCTGACTTGGCACTGGTGCCGGCCTGCCTCTGGCAGGCATCCTGCGCAATGCGGGATTTTTAAGAGCCAGCCGGCCACTACAGGCCACAGGCCCTGGAACACAAACAACGGCCATTTTCCCAGGTAAGCAAAAGTCACCACCTCAGTTTCATGGTGTCAGTTTGCAGGAGGTACTTGGCACTCTCAAACCAGCCTGACTTGGCACTGGTGCCAGCTTACCTCTGGGAGGCATTCTGCGCAATGCTGAATTTTAGGAGCCAGCCGGTCACTCCAGGCCTCAGGCCCTGGAACACAAAGAACGGCCATTTTCCCAGGGAAGCAAAAGTCACCACCTCAGTTTCATGGTGTCAGTTTGCAGGAGGTACTTGGCACTCTCAAACCAGCCTGACTTGGCACTGGTGCCAGCTTGCCTCTGGGAGGCATTCTGCGCAATGCCGAATTTTAGGAGCCAGCCGGCCACTCCAGGCCACAGGCCCTGGAACACAAACAACGGCCCTTTTCCCAGGTAAGCAAAAGTCACCACCTCAGTTTCATGGTGTCAGTTTGCAGGAGGTACTTGGCACTCTCAAACCAGCCTGACTTGGCTCTGGTGCCAGCTTGCCTCTGGGAGGCATTCTGCGCAATGCGGAATTTTAGGAGCCAGCCGGCCTCTCCGGGCCACAGGCCCTGGAACACAAACAACGGCCCTTTTCCCAGGTAAGCAAAAGTCACCAACCCTGGTTCTTGGTGTCAGTTTGCAGGAGGTACTTGGCACTCTCAAACCAGCCTGACTTGGCACTGGTGCCGGCTTGCCTCTGGCAGGCATCCTGCGCAATGCGGGATTTTTAAGAGCCAGCCGGCCACTCCAGGCCACAGGCCCTGGAACACAAACAACGGCCCTTTTCCCAGGTAAGCAAAAGTCACCACCTCAGTTTCATGGTGTCAGTTTGCAGGAGGTACTTGGCACTCTCAAACCAGCCTGACTTGGCACTGGTGCCAGCCTGCCTCTGGGAGGCATTCTGCGCAATATGGATTTTTAGGAGCCAGCCGGCCACTCCAGGCCACAGGCCCTGGAACACAAAGAACGGCCATTTTCCCAGGGAAGCAAAAGTCACCACCTCAGTTTCATGGTGTCACTTTGCAGGAGGTACTTGGCACTCTCAAACCAGCCTGACTTGGCACTGGTGCCAGCCTGCCTCTGGGAGGCATTCTGCGCAATATGGATTTTTAGGAGCCAGCCGGCCACTCCAGGCCACAGGCCCTGGAACACAAAGAACGGCCATTTTCCCAGGGAAGCAAAAGTCACCACCTCAGTTTCATGGTGTCAGTTTGCAGGAGGTATTTGGCACTCTCAAACCAGCCTGACTTGGCACTGGTGCCAGCTTGCCTCTGGGAGGCATTCTGCGCAATGCGGAATTTTAGGAGCCAGCCGGCCACTCCAGGCCACAGCCCTGGAACACAAACAATGGCCCTTTTCCCAGGGAAGCAAAAGTCACCACCTCCGTTTCATGGTGTCAGTTTGCAGGAGGTACTTGGCACTCTCAAACCAGCCTGACTTGGCTCTGGTGCCAGCTTGCCTCTGGCAGGCATTCTGTGCAATACGGAATTTTAGGAGCCAGCCGGCCACTCCAGGCCACAGGCCTTGGAACACAAACAACGGCCATTTTCCCAGGTAAGCAAAAGTCACCACCTCAGTTTCCTGGTGTCAGTTTGCAGGAGGTACTTGGCACTCTCAAACCAGCCTGACTTGGCACTGGTGCCAGCTTTCCTCTGGGAGGCATTCTGCACAATGCGGAATTTTAGGAGCCAGCCGGCCTCTCCAGGCCACAGGCCCTGGAACACAAACAACGGCCATTTTCCCAGGGAAGCACAAGTCACCACCTCAGTTTCCTGGTGTCAGTTTGCAGGAGGTATTTGGCACTCTCAAACCAGCCTGACTTGGCACTGGTGCCAGCTTGCCTCTGGCAGGCATTCTGCGCAATGCGGAATTTTAGGAGCCAGCCGGCTACTCCAGGCCACAGGCCCTGGAACACAAACAACGGCCCTTTTCCCAGGGAAGCAAAAGTCACCACCTCCGTTTCATGGTGTCAGTTTGCAGGAGGTACTTGGCACTCTCAAACCAGCCTGACTTGGCACTGGTGCCAGCTTGCCTCCGGGAGGAATTCTGCGCAATGCCGAATTTTAGGAGCCAGCTGGCCACTCCAGGCCACAGGCCCTGGAACACAAACAACGGCCCTTTTCCCAGGTAAGCAAAAGTCACCACCTCAGTTTCATGGTGTCAGTTTGCAGGAGGTACTTGGCACTCTCAAACCAGCCTGACTTGGCACTGGTGCCAGCTTGCCTCTGGGAGGCATTCTGCGCAATGCGGAATTTTAGGAGCCAGCCTGCCTCTCCGGGCCACAGGCCCTGGAAAACAAACAGCAGCCATTTTCCCAGGTAAGCAAAAGTCACCAACCTCAGTTTCATGCTGTCAGTTTGCTGGAGGTACTTGGCACTCTCAAACCAGCCTGACTTGGCACTGGTGCCAGCTTGCCTCTGGGAGGCATCCTGCGCAATATGGATTTTTAGGTGCCAGCCGGCCTCTTCGGGCTACAGGCCCTGGAACACAAATAACGGCCCTTTTCCCAGGTAAGCAAAAGTCACCAACCCTGGTTCTTGGTGTCAGTTTGCAGGAGGTACTTGGCACTCTCAAACCAGCCTGACTTGGCACTGGTGCCGGCTTGCCTCTGGCAGGCATCCTGCGCAATATGGATTTTTAGGAGCCAGCCGGCCTCTCCGGACCACATGCCCTGGAACACAAACAACGGCCATTTTCCCAGGGAATCAAAAGTCACCACCTCCGTTTCATGGTGTCAGTTTGCTGGAGGTACTTGGCACTCTCAAACCAGCCTGACTTGGCACTGGTGCCAGCTTGCCTCTGGGAGGCATCCTGCGCAATATGGATTTTTAGGAGCCAGCCGGCCTCTTCGGGCCACAGGCCCTGGAAAACAAAAACAATGTCCATTTTCCCCGGGAAGCACAAGTCACCACCTCAGTTTCATGGTGTCAATTTGCAGGAGGTATTTTGCACTCTCAAACCAGCCTGACTTGGCACTGGTGCCAGGTTGCATCTGGCAGGCATCCTGCGCAATGCGGGATTTTTAAGAGCCAGCCAGCCACTCCAGGCCACAGGCCCTGGAACACAAACAACGGCCATTTTCCCAGGTAAGCAAAAGTCACCACCTCAGTTTCATGGTGTCAGTTTGCAGGAGGTACTTGGCACTCTCAAACCAGCCTGACTTGGCACTGGTGCCAGCCTGCCTCTGGGAGGCATTCTGCGCAATATGGATTTTTAGGAGCCAGCCGGCCACTCCAGGCCACAGGCCCTGGAACACAAAGAACGGCCATTTTCCCAGGGAAGCAAAAGTCACCACCTCAGTTTCATGGTGTCACTTTGCAGGAGGTACTTGGCACTCTCAAACCAGCCTGACTTGGCACTGGTGCCAGCCTGCCTCTGGGAGGCATTCTGCGCAATATGGATTTTTAGGAGCCAGCCGGCCACTCCAGGCCACAGGCCCTGGAACACAAAGAACGGCCATTTTCCCAGGGAAGCAAAAGTCACCACCTCAGTTTCATGGTGTCAGTTTGCAGGAGGTATTTGGCACTCTCAAACCAGCCTGACTTGGCACTGGTGCCAGCTTGCCTCTGGGAGGCATTCTGCGCAATGCGGAATTTTAGGAGCCAGCCGGCCACTCCAGGCCACAGCCCTGGAACACAAACAATGGCCCTTTTCCCAGGGAAGCAAAAGTCACCACCTCCGTTTCATGGTGTCAGTTTGCAGGAGGTACTTGGCACTCTCAAACCAGCCTGACTTGGCTCTGGTGCCAGCTTGCCTCTGGCAGGCATTCTGTGCAATACGGAATTTTAGGAGCCAGCCGGCCACTCCAGGCCACAGGCCTTGGAACACAAACAACGGCCATTTTCCCAGGTAAGCAAAAGTCACCACCTCAGTTTCCTGGTGTCAGTTTGCAGGAGGTACTTGGCACTCTCAAACCAGCCTGACTTGGCACTGGTGCCAGCTTTCCTCTGGGAGGCATTCTGCACAATGCGGAATTTTAGGAGCCAGCCGGCCTCTCCAGGCCACAGGCCCTGGAACACAAACAACGGCCATTTTCCCAGGGAAGCACAAGTCACCACCTCAGTTTCCTGGTGTCAGTTTGCAGGAGGTATTTGGCACTCTCAAACCAGCCTGACTTGGCACTGGTGCCAGCTTGCCTCTGGCAGGCATTCTGCGCAATGCGGAATTTTAGGAGCCAGCCGGCTACTCCAGGCCACAGGCCCTGGAACACAAACAACGGCCCTTTTCCCAGGGAAGCAAAAGTCACCACCTCCGTTTCATGGTGTCAGTTTGCAGGAGGTACTTGGCACTCTCAAACCAGCCTGACTTGGCACTGGTGCCAGCTTGCCTCCGGGAGGAATTCTGCGCAATGCCGAATTTTAGGAGCCAGCTGGCCACTCCAGGCCACAGGCCCTGGAACACAAACAACGGCCCTTTTCCCAGGTAAGCAAAAGTCACCACCTCAGTTTCATGGTGTCAGTTTGCAGGAGGTACTTGGCACTCTCAAACCAGCCTGACTTGGCACTGGTGCCAGCTTGCCTCTGGGAGGCATTCTGCGCAATGCGGAATTTTAGGAGCCAGCCTGCCTCTCCGGGCCACAGGCCCTGGAAAACAAACAGCAGCCATTTTCCCAGGTAAGCAAAAGTCACCAACCTCAGTTTCATGCTGTCAGTTTGCTGGAGGTACTTGGCACTCTCAAACCAGCCTGACTTGGCACTGGTGCCAGCTTGCCTCTGGGAGGCATCCTGCGCAATATGGATTTTTAGGTGCCAGCCGGCCTCTTCGGGCTACAGGCCCTGGAACACAAATAACGGCCCTTTTCCCAGGTAAGCAAAAGTCACCAACCCTGGTTCTTGGTGTCAGTTTGCAGGAGGTACTTGGCACTCTCAAACCAGCCTGACTTGGCACTGGTGCCGGCTTGCCTCTGGCAGGCATCCTGCGCAATATGGATTTTTAGGAGCCAGCCGGCCTCTCCGGACCACATGCCCTGGAACACAAACAACGGCCATTTTCCCAGGGAATCAAAAGTCACCACCTCCGTTTCATGGTGTCAGTTTGCTGGAGGTACTTGGCACTCTCAAACCAGCCTGACTTGGCACTGGTGCCAGCTTGCCTCTGGGAGGCATCCTGCGCAATATGGATTTTTAGGAGCCAGCCGGCCTCTTCGGGCCACAGGCCCTGGAAAACAAAAACAATGTCCATTTTCCCCGGGAAGCACAAGTCACCACCTCAGTTTCATGGTGTCAATTTGCAGGAGGTATTTTGCACTCTCAAACCAGCCTGACTTGGCACTGGTGCCAGGTTGCATCTGGCAGGCATCCTGCGCAATGCGGGATTTTTAAGAGCCAGCCAGCCACTCCAGGCCACAGGCCCTGGAACACAAACAACGGCCATTTTCCCAGGTAAGCACAAGTCACCACCTCAGTTTCATGGTGTCAGTTTGCAGGAGGTACTTGGCACTCTCAAACCAGCCTGACTTGGCACTGGTGCCAGCTTGCCTCTGGGAGGCATTCTGCGCAATGCGGGATTTTTAGGAGCCAGCCGGCCACTCCAGGCCACAGGCCCTGGAACACAAACAACGGCCCTTTTCCCAGGTAAGCAAAAGTCACCAACCCTGGTTCTTGGTGTCAGTTTGCAGGAGGTACTTGGCACTCTCAAACCAGCCTGACTTGGCACTGGTGCCGGCCTGCCTCTGGCAGGCATCCTGCGCAATGCGGGATTTTTAAGAGCCAGCCGGCCACAACAGGCCACAGGCCCTGGAACACAAACAACGGCCATTTTCCCAGGTAAGCAAAAGTCACCACCTCAGTTTCATGGTGTCAGTTTGCAGGAGGTACTTGGCACTCTCAAACCAGCCTGACTTGGCACTGGTGCCAGCTTACCTCTGGGAGGCATTCTGCGCAATGCTGAATTTTAGGAGCCAGCCGGTCACTCCAGGCCTCAGGCCCTGGAACACAAAGAACGGCCATTTTCCCAGGGAAGCAAAAGTCACCACCTCAGTTTCATGGTGTCAGTTTGCAGGAGGTACTTGGCACTCTCAAACCAGCCTGACTTGGCACTGGTGCCAGCTTGCCTCTGGGAGGCATTCTGCGCAATGCCGAATTTTAGGAGCCAGCCGGCCACTCCAGGCCACAGGCCCTGGAACACAAACAACGGCCCTTTTCCCAGGTAAGCAAAAGTCACCACCTCAGTTTCATGGTGTCAGTTTGCAGGAGGTACTTGGCACTCTCAAACCAGCCTGACTTGGCACTGGTGCCAGCTTGCCTCTGGGAGGCATTCTGCGCAATGCGGAATTTTAGGAGCCAGCCGGCCTCTCCGGGCCACAGGCCCTGGAACACAAACAACGGCCCTTTTCCCAGGTAAGCAAAAGTCACCAACCCTGGTTCTTGGTGTCAGTTTGCAGGAGGTACTTGGCACTCTCAAACCAGCCTGACTTGGCACTGGTGCCGGCTTGCCTCTGGCAGGCATCCTGCGCAATGCGGGATTTTTAAGAGCCAGCCGGCCACTCCAGGCCACAGGCCCTGGAACACAAACAACGGCCCTTTTCCCAGGTAAGCAAAAGTCACCACCTCAGTTTCATGGTGTCACTTTGCAGGAGGTACTTGGCACTCTCAAACCAGCCTGACTTGGCACTGGTGCCAGCCTGCCTCTGGGAGGCATTCTGCGCAATATGGATTTTTAGGAGCCAGCCGGCCACTCCAGGCCACAGGCCCTGGAACACAAAGAACGGCCATTTTCCCAGGGAAGCAAAAGTCACCACCTCAGTTTCATGGTGTCACTTTGCAGGAGGTACTTGGCACTCTCAAACCAGCCTGACTTGGCACTGGTGCCAGCCTGCCTCTGGGAGGCATTCTGCGCAATATGGATTTTTAGGAGCCAGCCGGCCACTCCAGGCCACAGGCCCTGGAACACAAAGAACGGCCATTTTCCCAGGGAAGCAAAAGTCACCACCTCAGTTTCATGGTGTCAGTTTGCAGGAGGTATTTGGCACTCTCAAACCAGCCTGACTTGGCACTGGTGCCAGCTTGCCTCTGGGAGGCATTCTGCGCAATGCGGAATTTTAGGAGCCAGCCGGCCACTCCAGGCCACAGCCCTGGAACACAAACAATGGCCCTTTTCCCAGGGAAGCAAAAGTCACCACCTCCGTTTCATGGTGTCAGTTTGCAGGAGGTACTTGGCACTCTCAAACCAGCCTGACTTGGCTCTGGTGCCAGCTTGCCTCTGGCAGGCATTCTGTGCAATACGGAATTTTAGGAGCCAGCCGGCCACTCCAGGCCACAGGCCTTGGAACACAAACAACGGCCATTTTCCCAGGTAAGCAAAAGTCACCACCTCAGTTTCCTGGTGTCAGTTTGCAGGAGGTACTTGGCACTCTCAAACCAGCCTGACTTGGCACTGGTGCCAGCTTTCCTCTGGGAGGCATTCTGCACAATGCGGAATTTTAGGAGCCAGCCGGCCTCTCCAGGCCACAGGCCCTGGAACACAAACAACAGCCATTTTCCCAGGGAAGCACAAGTCACCACCTCAGTTTCCTGGTGTCAGTTTGCAGGAGGTATTTGGCACTCTCAAACCAGCCTGACTTGGCACTGGTGCCAGCTTGCCTCTGGCAGGCATTCTGCGCAATGCGGAATTTTAGGAGCCAGCCGGCTACTCCAGGCCACAGGCCCTGGAACACAAACAACGGCCCTTTTCCCAGGGAAGCAAAAGTCACCACCTCCGTTTCATGGTGTCAGTTTGCAGGAGGTACTTGGCACTCTCAAACCAGCCTGACTTGGCACTGGTGCCAGCTTGCCTCTGGGAGGAATTCTGCGCAATGCCGAATTTTAGGAGCCAGCTGGCCACTCCAGGCCACAGGCCCTGGAACACAAACAACGGCCCTTTTCCCAGGTAAGCAAAAGTCACCACCTCAGTTTCATGGTGTCAGTTTGCAGGAGGTACTTGGCACTCTCAAACCAGCCTGACTTGGCACTGGTGCCAGCTTGCCTCTGGGAGGCATTCTGCGCAATGCGGAATTTTAGGAGCCAGCCTGCCTCTCCGGGCCACAGGCCCTGGAAAACAAACAGCAGCCATTTTCCCAGGTAAGCAAAAGTCACCAACCTCAGTTTCATGCTGTCAGTTTGCTGGAGGTACTTGGCACTCTCAAACCAGCCTGACTTGGCACTGGTGCCAGCTTGCCTCTGGGAGGCATCCTGCGCAATATGGATTTTTAGGTGCCAGCCGGCCTCTTCGGGCTACAGGCCCTGGAACACAAATAACGGCCCTTTTCCCAGGTAAGCAAAAGTCACCAACCCTGGTTCTTGGTGTCAGTTTGCAGGAGGTACTTGGCACTCTCAAACCAGCCTGACTTGGCACTGGTGCCGGCTTGCCTCTGGCAGGCATCCTGCGCAATATGGATTTTTAGGAGCCAGCCGGCCTCTCCGGACCACATGCCCTGGAACACAAACAACGGCCATTTTCCCAGGGAATCAAAAGTCACCACCTCCGTTTCATGGTGTCAGTTTGCTGGAGGTACTTGGCACTCTCAAACCAGCCTGACTTGGCACTGGTGCCAGCTTGCCTCTGGGAGGCATCCTGCGCAATATGGATTTTTAGGAGCCAGCCGGCCTCTTCGGGCCACAGGCCCTGGAAAACAAAAACAATGTCCATTTTCCCCGGGAAGCACAAGTCACCACCTCAGTTTCATGGTGTCAATTTGCAGGAGGTATTTTGCACTCTCAAACCAGCCTGACTTGGCACTGGTGCCAGGTTGCATCTGGCAGGCATCCTGCGCAATGCGGGATTTTTAAGAGCCAGCCAGCCACTCCAGGCCACAGGCCCTGGAACACAAACAACGGCCATTTTCCCAGGTAAGCACAAGTCACCACCTCAGTTTCATGGTGTCAGTTTGCAGGAGGTACTTGGCACTCTCAAACCAGCCTGACTTGGCACTGGTGCCAGCTTGCCTCTGGGAGGCATTCTGCGCAATGCGGGATTTTTAGGAGCCAGCCGGCCACTCCAGGCCACAGGCCCTGGAACACAAACAACGGCCCTTTTCCCAGGGAAGCAAAAGTCACCACCTCCGTTTCATGGTGTCAGTTTGCAGGAGGTACTTGGCACTCTCAAACCAGCCTGACTTGGCACTGGTGCCGGCTTGCCTCTGGCAGGCATCCTGCGCAATGCGGGATTTTTAAGAGCCAGCCGACCTCTCCAGGCCACAGGCCCTGGAACACAAACAACGGCCATTTTCCCAGGGAAGCAAAAGTCACCACCTCCGTTTCATGGTGTCAGTTTGCAGGAGGTACTTGGCACTCTCAAACCAGCCTGACTTGGAACTGGTGCCTGCTTTCCTCTGGGAGGCATTCTGCGCATTATGGATTTTTAGGTGCCAGCCGGCCTCTGCGGGCCAACAGCCCTGGAACACAAACAACGGCCATTTTCCCAGGTAAGCACAAGTCACCACCTCAGTTTCATGGTGTCAGTTTGCAGGAGGTACTTGGCACTCTCAAACCAGCCTGACTTGGCACTGGTGCCTGCTTTCCTCTGGGAGACATTCTGCACATTATGGATTTTTAGGTGCCAGCCGGCCTCTGCGGGCCAACAGCCCTGGAACACAAACAACGGCCATTTTCCCAGGTAAGCACAAGTCACCACCTCAGTTTCATGGTGTCAGTTTGCAGGAGGTACTTGGCACTCTCAAACCAGCCTGACTTGGCACTGGTGCCAGCTTGCCTCTGGGAGGCATTCTGCGCAATGCGGGATTTTTAGGAGCCAGCCGGCCACTCCAGGCCACAGGCCCTGGAACACAAACAACGGCCCTTTTCCCAGGGAAGCAAAAGTCACCACCTCCGTTTCATGGTGTCAGTTTGCAGGAGGTACTTGGCACTCTCAAACCAGCCTGACTTGGCACTGGTGCCAGCTTGCCTCTGGGAGGAATTCTGCGCAATGCCGAATTTTAGGAGCCAGCTGGCCACTCCAGGCCACAGGCCCTGGAACACAAACAACGGCCCTTTTCCCAGGTAAGCAAAAGTCACCACCTCAGTTTCATGGTGTCAGTTTGCAGGAGGTACTTGGCACTCTCAAACCAGCCTGACTTGGCACTGGTGCCGGCTTACCTCAGGGAGGCATCCTGAGCAATATGGATTTTTAGGAGCCAGCCGGCCTCTCCGGGCCACAGGCCCTGGAACACAAACAACGGCCCTTTTCCCAGGTAAGCAAAAGTCACCAACCCTGGTTCTTGGTGTCAGTTTGCAGGAGGTACTTGGCACTCTCAAACCAGCCTGACTTGGCACTGGTGCCGGCTTGCCTCTGGGAGGCATCCTGCGCAATGCGGGATTTTTAAGAGCCAGCCGGCCACTCCAGGCCACAGGCCCTGGAACACAAACAACGGCCCTTTTCCCAGGTAAGCAAAAGTCACCACCTCCGTTTCATGGTGTCACTTTGCAGGAGGTACTTGGCACTCTCAAACCAGCCTGACTTGGCACTGGTGCCAGCTTGCATCTGGGAGGCATTCTGCGCAATGCGGAATTTTAGGAGCCTGCCGGCCACTACAGGCCACAGGCCCTGGAACACAAACAATGGCCCTTTTCCCAGGTAAGCAAAAGTCACCACCTCAGTTTCATGGTGTCAGTTTGCAGGAGGTACTTGGCACTCTCAAATAAGCCTGACTTGGCACTGGTGCCAGCCTGCCTCTGGGAGGCATTCTGCGCAATATGGATTTTTAGGAGCCAGCCGGCCACTCCAGGCCACAGGCCCTGGAACACAAACAACGGCCATTTTCCCAGGTAAGCAAAAGTCACCACCTCAGTTTCCTGGTGTCAGTTTGCAGGAGGTACTTGGCACTCTCAAACCAGCCTGACTTGGCACTGGTGCCAGCTTGCCTCTGGGAGGCATCCTGTGCAATACGGAATTTTAGGAGCCAGCCGGCCTCTCCAGGCCACAGGCCCTGGAACACAAACAATGGCCATTTTCCCAGGGAAGCACAAGTCACCACCTCAGTTTCCTGGTGTCAGTTTGCAGGAGGTATTTGGCACTCTCAAACCAGCCTGACTTGGCACTGGTGCCAGCTTGCCTCTGGCAGGCATTCTGCGCAATGCGGAATTTTAGGAGCCAGCCGGCCTCTCCAGGCCACAGGCCCTGGAACACAAACAACGGCCATTTTCCCAGGGAAGCACAAGTCACCACCTCAGTTTCATGGTGTCAGTTTGCAGGAGGTATTTGGCACTCTCAAACCAGCCTGACTTGGCACTGGTGCCAGCTTGCCTCTGGGAGGCATTCTGCGCAATGCGGAATTTTAGGAGCCAGCCGGCCACTCCAGGCCACAGGCCAGGGAACACAAACAACGGCCCTTTTCCCAGGTAAGCAAAAGTCACCACCTCAGTTTCATGGTGTCAGTTTGCAGGAGGTACTTGGCACTCTCAAACCAGCCTGACTTGGCACTACTGCCAGCTTGCCTCTGGGAGGCATCCTACGCAATATGGATTTTTAGGAGCCAGCCGGCCACTCCAGGCCACAGGCCCTGGAACACAAACAATGCCCCTTTTCCCAGGTAAGCAAAAGTCACCAACCCTGGTTCTTGGTGTAAGTTTGCAGGAGATACTTGGCACTCTCAAACCAGCCTGGCTTGGCACTGGTGCCAGCTTGCCTCTGGGAGGCATTCTGCGCAATGCGGGATTTTTAAGAGCCAGCCGGCCACTCCAGGCCACAGGCCCTGGAACACAAACAACGGCCCTTTTCCCAGGTAAGCAAAAGTCACCACCTCCGTTTCATGGTGTCAGTTTGCAGGAGATACTTGGCACTCTCAAACCAGCCTGACTTGGCACTGGTGCCAGCTTGCCTCTGGGAGGCATTCTGCGCAATATGGATTTTTAGGAGCCAGCCGGCCTCTATGGTCCCCAGGCCCTGGAACACAAACAACGGCCCTTTTCCCAGGTAAGCACAAGTCACCACCTCAGTTTCATGGTGTCAGTTTGCAGGAGGTACTTGGCACTCTCAAACCAGCCTGACTTGGCACTGGTGCCAGCTTGCCTCTGGGAGGCATTCTGCGCAATGCGGGATTTTTAGGAGCCAGCCGGCCACTCCAGGCCACAGGCCCTGGAACACAAACAACGGCCCTTTTCCCAGGGAAGCAAAAGTCACCACCTCCGTTTCATGGTGTCAGTTTGCAGGAGGTACTTGGCACTCTCAAACCAGCCTGACTTGGCACTGGTGCCGGCTTGCCTCTGGCAGGCATCCTGCGCAATGCGGGATTTTTAAGAGCCAGCCGACCTCTCCAGGCCACAGGCCCTGGAACACAAACAACGGCCATTTTCCCAGGGAAGCAAAAGTCACCACCTCCGTTTCATGGTGTCAGTTTGCAGGAGGTACTTGGCACTCTCAAACCAGCCTGACTTGGAACTGGTGCCTGCTTTCCTCTGGGAGGCATTCTGCGCATTATGGATTTTTAGGTGCCAGCCGGCCTCTGCGGGCCAACAGCCCTGGAACACAAACAACGGCCATTTTCCCAGGTAAGCACAAGTCACCACCTCAGTTTCATGGTGTCAGTTTGCAGGAGGTACTTGGCACTCTCAAACCAGCCTGACTTGGCACTGGTGCCTGCTTTCCTCTGGGAGACATTCTGCGCATTATGGATTTTTAGGTGCCAGCCGGCCTCTGCGGGCCAACAGCCCTGGAACACAAACAACGGCCCTTTTCCCAGGTAAGCACAAGTCACCACCTCAGTTTCATGGTGTCAGTTTGCAGGAGGTACTTGGCACTCTCAAACCAGCCTGACTTGGCACTGGTGCCAGCTTGCCTCTGGGAGGCATTCTGCGCAATGCGGGATTTTTAGGAGCCAGCCGGCCACTCCAGGCCACAGGCCCTGGAACACAAACAACGGCCCTTTTCCCAGGTAAGCAAAAGTCACCACCTCCGTTTCATGGTGTCAGTTTGCAGGAGGTACTTGGCACTCTCAAACCAGCCTGACTTGGCACTGGTGCCAGCTTGCCTCTGGCAGGCATTCTGCGCAATATGGATTTTTAGGAGCCAGCCGGCCTCTCTGGTCCCCAGGCCCTGGAACACAAACAACGGCCATTTTCCCAGGGAAGCAAAAGTCACCACCTCCGTTTCATGGTGTCAGTTTGCAGGAGGTACTTGGCACTCTCAAACCAGCCTGACTTGGCACTGGTGCCGGCTTACCTCAGGGAGGCATCCTGAGCAATATGGATTTTTAGGAGCCAGCCGGCCTCTCCGGGCCACAGGCCCTGGAACACAAACAACGGCCCTTTTCCCAGGTAAGCAAAAGTCACCAACCCTGGTTCTTGGTGTCAGTTTGCAGGAGGTACTTGGCACTCTCAAACCAGCCTGACTTGGCACTGGTGCCAGCTTGCCTCTGGGAGGCATCCTGTGCAATACGGAATTTTAGGAGCCAGCCGGCCTCTCCGGGCCACAGGCCCTGGAACACAAACAACGGCCATTTTCCCAGGGAAGCACAAGTCACCAACCCTGGTTCTTGGTGTCAGTTTGCAGGAGATACTTGGCACTCTCAAACCAGCCTGACTTGGCACTGGTGCCAGCTTGCCTCTGGCAGGCATTCTGCGCAATGCGGAATTTTAGGAGCCAGCCGGCCACTCCAGGCCACAGGCCCTGGAACACAAACAACGGCCCTTTTCCCAGGGAAGCAAAAGTCACCACCTCAGTTTCATGGTGTCAGTTTGCAGGAGGTACTTGGCACTCTCAAACCAGCCTGACTTGGCACTGGTGCCAGCTTGCCTCTGGGAGGCATTCTGCGCAATATGGATTTTTAGGAGCCAGCCGGCCTCTACGGTCCCCAGGCCCTGGAACACAAACAACGGCCCTTTTCCCAGGTAAGCACAAGTCACCACCTCAGTTTCATGGTGTCAGTTTGCAGGAGGTACTTGGCACTCTCAAACCAGCCTGACTTGGCACTGGTGCCAGCTTGCCTCTGGGAGGCATTCTGCGCAATGCGGGATTTTTAGGAGCCAGCCGGCCACTCCAGGCCACAGGCCCTGGAACACAAACAACGGCCCTTTTCCCAGGTAAGCAAAAGTCACCACCTCCGTTTCATGGTGTCAGTTTGCAGGAGGTACTTGGCACTCTCAAACCAGCCTGACTTGGCACTGGTGCCGGCTTGCCTCTGGCAGGCATCCTGCGCAATGCGGGATTTTTAAGAGCCAGCCGACCTCTCCAGGCCACAGGCCCTGGAACACAAACAACGGCCATTTTCCCAGGGAAGCAAAAGTCACCACCTCCGTTTCATGGTGTCAGTTTGCAGGAGGTACTTGGCACTCTCAAACCAGCCTGACTTGGAACTGGTGCCTGCTTTCCTCTGGGAGGCATTCTGCGCATTATGTATTTTTAGGTGCCAGCCGGCCTCTGCGGGCCAACAGCCCTGGAACACAAACAACGGCCCTTTTCCCAGGTAAGCACAAGTCACCACCTCAGTTTCATGGTGTCAGTTTGCAGGAGGTACTTGGCACTCTCAAACCAGCCTGACTTGGCACTGGTGCCAGCTTGCCTCTGGGAGGCATTCTGCGCAATGCGGGATTTTTAGGAGCCAGCCGGCCACTCCAGGCCACAGGCCCTGGAACACAAACAACGGCCCTTTTCCCAGGTAAGCAAAAGTCACCACCTCCGTTTCATGGTGTCAGTTTGCAGGAGGTACTTGGCACTCTCAAACCAGCCTGACTTGGCACTGGTGCCAGCTTGCCTCTGGGAGGCATTCTGCGCAATGCGGGATTTTTAGGAGCCAGCCGGCCTCTCTGGTCCCCAGGCCCTGGAACACAAACAACGGCCCTTTTCCCAGGTAAGCAAAAGTCACCACCTCCGTTTCATGGTGTCAGTTTGCAGGAGGTACTTGGCACTCTCAAACCAGCCTGACTTGGCACTGGTGCCGGCTTACCTCAGGGAGGCATCCTGAGCAATATGGATTTTTAGGAGCCAGCCGGCCTCTCCGGGCCACAGGCCCTGGAACACAAACAACGGCCCTTTTCCCAGGTAAGCAAAAGTCACCAACCCTGGTTCTTGGTGTCAGTTTGCAGGAGGTACTTGGCACTCTCAAACCAGCCTGACTTGGCACTGGTGCCGGCTTGCCTCTGGGAGGCATCCTGCGCAATGCGGGATTTTTAAGAGCCAGCCGGCCACTCCAGGCCACAGGCCCTGGAACACAAACAACGGCCCTTTTCCCAGGGAAGCAAAAGTCACCACCTCAGTTTCATGGTGTCACTTTGCAGGAGGTACTTGGCACTCTCAAACCAGCCTGACTTGGCACTGGTGCCAGCTTGCATCTGGGAGGCATTCTGCGCAATGCGGAATTTTAGGAGCCAGCCGGCCACTTCAGGCCACAGGCCCTGGAACACAAACAATGGCCCTTTTCCCAGGTAAGCAAAAGTCACCACCTCAGTTTCATGGTGTCAGTTTGCAGGAGGTACTTGGCACTCTCAAATAAGCCTGACTTGGCACTGGTGCCAGCCTGCCTCTGGGAGGCATTCTGCGCAATATGGATTTTTAGGAGCCAGCCGGCCACTCCAGGCCACAGGCCCTGGAACACAAACAACGGCCATTTTCCCAGGTAAGCAAAAGTCACCACCTCAGTTTCCTGGTGTCAGTTTGCAGGAGGTACTTGGCACTCTCAAACCAGCCTGACTTGGCACTGGTGCCAGCTTGCCTCTGGGAGGCATCCTGTGCAATACGGAATTTTAGGAGCCAGCCGGCCTCTCCGGGCCACAGGCCCTGGAACACAAACAACGGCCCTTTTCCCAGGTAAGCAAAAGTCACCAACCCTGGTTCTTGGTGTCAGTTTGCAGGAGATACTTGGCACTCTCAAACCAGCCTGACTTGGCACTGGTGCCAGCTTCCCTCTGGCAGGCATTCTGCGCAATGCGGAATTTTAGGAGCCAGCCGGCCACTCCAGGCCACAGGCCCTGGAACACAAACAACGGCCCTTTTCCCAGGGAAGCAAAAGTCACCACCTCAGTTTCATGGTGTCAGTTTGCAGGAGGTACTTGGCACTCTCAAACCAGCCTGACTTGGCACTGGTGCAGCCTTACCTCTGGGAGGCATTCTGCGCAATGCGGAATTTTAGGAGCCAGCCTGCCTCTCCGGGCCACAGGCCCTGGAAAACAAACAGCAGCCATTTTCCCAGGTAAGCAAAAGTCACCACCTCAGTTTCATGGTGTCAGTTTGCAGGAGGTACTTGGCACTCTCAAACCAGCTTGACTTGGCACTGGTGCCAGCTTGCCTCTGGCAGGCATCCTGCGCAATGCAGAATTTTAGGAGCCAGCCGGCCACTCCAGGCCACAGGCCTTGGAACACAAACAACGGCCATTTTCCCAGGGAAGCAAAAGTCACCACCTCAGTTTCATGGTGTCAGTTTGCAGGAGGTACTTGGCACTCTCAAACCAGCCTGACTTGGCACTGGTGCCAGCTTGCATCTGGGAGGCATTCTGCGCAATGCGGAATTTTAGGAGCCAGCCGGCCACTTCAGGCCACAGGCCCTGGAACACAAACAATGGCCCTTTTCCCAGGGAAGCAAAAGTCACCAACCCTGGTTCTTGGTGTCAGTTTGCAGGAGGTACTTGGCACTCTCAAACCAGCCTGACTTGGCACTGGTGCCAGCCTGCCTCTGGGAGGCATTCTGCGCAATATGGATTTTTAGGAGCCAGCCGGCCACTCCAGGTCACAGGCCCTGGAACACAAACAACGGCCCTTTTCCCAGGTAAGCAAAAGTCACCACCTCAGTTTCATGGTGTCAGTTTGCAGGAGGTACTTGGCACTCTCAAACCAGCCTGACTTGGCACTGGTGCCAGCTTGCCTCTGGGAGGCATTCTGCGCAATGCGGAATTTTAGGAGCCAGCCGGCCACTCCAGGCCACAGGCCCTGGAACACAAACAACGGCCCTTTTCCCAGGGAAGCAAAAGTCACCACCTCCGTTTCATGGTGTCAGTTTGCAGGAGGTACTTGGCACTCTCAAACCAGCCTGACTTGGCACTGGTGCCAGCTTTCCTCTGGGAGGCATCCTGCGCAATATGGATTTTTAGGAGCCAGCCGGCCTCTCTGGTCCCCAGGCCCTGGAACACAAACAACGGCCATTTTCCCAGGTAAGCAAAAGTCACCACCTCAGTTTCATGGTGTCAGTTTGCAGGAGGTACTTGGCACTCTCAAACCAGCTTGACTTGGCACTGGTGCCAGCTTGCCTCTGGCAGGCATCCTGCGCAATGCGGGATTTTAAGAGCCAGCCGACCTCTCCAGGCCACAGGCCCTGGAACACAAACAACGGCCATTTTCCCAGGGAAGCAAAAGTCACCACCTCCGTTTCATGGTGTCAGTTTGCAGGAGGTACTTGGCACTCTCAAACCAGCCTGACTTGGAACTGGTGCCTGCTTTCCTCTGGGAGGCATTCTGCGCAATATGGATTTTTAGGTGCCAGCCGGCCTCTCCGGGCCCACAGCCCTGGAACACAAACAATGGCCCTTTTCCCAGGTAAGCACAAGTCACCACCTCAGCTTCATGGTGTCAGTTGGCAGGAGGTATTTTGCACTTTCAAACCAGCCTGACTTGGCACTGGTGCCAGCTTGCCTCTGGGAGGCATTCTGCGCAATATGGATTTTTAGGAGCCAGCCGGCCACTCCAGGCCACAGGCCCTGGAACACAAACAATGGCCCTTTTCCCAGGGAAGCAAAAGTCACCAACCCTGGTTCTTGGTGTCAGTTTGCAGGAGGTACTTGGCACTCTCAAACCAGCCTTACTTGGCACTGGTGCCAGCTTGCCTCTGGCAGGCATTCTGCGCAATGCGGAATTTTAGGAGCCAGCCGGCCACTCCAGGCCACAGGCCCTGGAACACAAACAACGGCCCTTTTCCCAGGTAAGCAAAAGTCACCACCTCCGTTTCATGGTGTCAGTTTGCAGGAGGTACTTGGCACTCTCAAACCAGCCTGACTTGGCACTGGTGCCAGCTTGCATCTGGGAGGCATTCTGCGCAATGCGGAATTTTAGGAGCCAGCCGGCCACTTCAGGCCACAGGCCCTGGAACACAAACAATGGCCCTTTTCCCAGGGAAGCAAAAGTCACCACCTCCGTTTCATGGTGTCAGTTTGCAGGAGGTACTTGGCACTCTCAAACCAGCCTGACTTGGCACTGGTGCCAGCCTGCCTCTGGGAGGCATTCTGCGCAATATGGATTTTTAGGAGCCAGCCGGCCACTCCAGGCCACAGGCCCTGGAACACAAACAACGGCCATTTTCCCAGGTAAGCAAAAGTCACCAACCCTGGTTCTTGGTGTCAGTTTGCAGGAGGTACTTGGCACTCTCAAACCAGCCTGACTTGGCACTGGTGCCAGCTTGCCTCTGGCAGGCATCCTGCGCAATGCGGGATTTTAAGAGCCAGCCGGCCACTCCAGGCCACAGGCCCTGGAACACAAACAACGGCCCTTTTCCCAGGGAAGCAAAAGTCACCACCTCAGTTTCATGGTGTCAGTTTGCAGGAGGTACTTGGCACTCTCAAACCAGCCTGACTTGGCACTGGTGCCAGCTTGCCTCTGGGAGGCATTCTGCGCAATGCGGAATTTTAGGAGCCAGCCGGCCACTCCAGGCCACAGGCCCTGGAACACAAACAACGGCCCTTTTCCCAGGGAAGCAAAAGTCACCACCTCCGTTTCATGGTGTCAGTTTGCAGGAGGTACTTGGCACTCTCAAACCAGCCTGACTTGGCACTGGTGCCAGCTTTCCTCTGGGAGGCATCCTGCGCAATATGGATTTTTAGGAGCCAGCCGGCCTCTCTGGTCCCCAGGCCCTGGAACACAAACAACGGCCCTTTTCCCAGGTAAGCAAAAGTCACCACCTCAGTTTCATGGTGTCAGTTTGCAGGAGGTAGTTGGCACTCTCAAACCAGCCTGACTTGGCACTGGTGCCGGCTTGCCTCTGGCAGGCATCCTGCGCAATGCGGGATTTTAAGAGCCAGCCGACCTCTCCAGGCCACAGGCCCTGGAACACCAACAACGGCTATTTTCCCAGGGAAGCAAAAGTCACCACCTCCGTTTCATGGTGTCAGTTTGCAGGAGGTACTTGGCACTCTCAAACCAGCCTGACTTGGAACTGGTGCCTGCTTTCCTCTGGGAGGCATTCTGCGCCTTATGGATTTTTAGGTGCCAGCCGGCCTCTGCGGGCCAACAGCCCTGGAACACAAACAATGGCCCTTTTCCCAGGTAAGCACAAGTCACCACCTCAGTTTCATGGTGTCAGTTTGCAGGAGGTACTTGGCACTCTCAAACCAGCCTGTCTTGGCACTGGTGCCAGCTTGCCTCTGGGAGGCATCCTGCACAATATGGATTTTTAGGCGCAAGCCGGCCTCTACGGGCCGTAGGAACTGGAACACAAACAATGGCCCTTTTCCCAGGTAAGCAAAAGTCACCACCTCAGTTTCATGGTGTCAGTTTGCAGGAGGTACTTGGCACTCTCAAACCAGCCTGACTTGGCACTGGTGCCAGCTTGCCTCTGGGAGGCATTCTGCGCAATATGGATTTTTAGGAGCCAGCCGGCCTCTTCGGGCCACCAGCCCTGGAACACAAACAATGGCCATTTTCCCATGGAAGCCAAAGTCACCACCTCAGTTTCATGGTGTCAGTTTGCAGGAGGTACTTGGCACTCTCAAACCAGCCTGACTTGGCACTGGTGCCAGCTTGCATCTGGGAGGCATTCTGCGCAATGCGGAATTTTAGGAGCCAGCCGGCCACTTCAGGCCACAGGCCTTGGAACACAAACAATGGCCCTTTTCCCAGGTAAGCAAAAGTCACCACCTCAGTTTCATGGTGTCAGTTTGAAGGAGGTACTTGGCACTCTCAAATAAGCCTGACTTGGCACTGGTGCCAGCCTGCCTCTGGGAGGCATTCTGCGCAATATGGATTTTTAGGAGCCAGCCGGCCACTCCAGGCCACAGGCCCTGGAACACAAACAACGGCCATTTTCCCAGGGAAGCAAAAGTCACCACCTCAGTTTCATGGTGTCAGTTTGCAGGAGGTACTTGGCACTCTCAAACCAGCCTGACTTGGCACTGGTGCCAGCTTTCCTCTGGGAGGCATTCTGCGCAATGCAGAATTTTAGGAGCCAGCCGGCCACTCCAGGCCACAGGCCCTGGAACACAAACAATGGCCCTTTTCCCAGGGAAGCAAAAGTCACCACCTCCGTTTCATGGTGTCAGTTTGCAGGAGGTACTTGGCACTCTCAAACCAGCCTGACTTGGCACTACTACCAGCTTTCCTCTGGCAGGCATCCTGTGCAATACGGAATTTTAGGAGCCAGCCGGCCACTTCAGGCCACAGGCCCTGGAACACAAACAATGGCCCTTTTCCCAGGTAAGCAAAAGTCACCACCTCAGTTTCATGGTGTCAGTTTGCAGGAGGTACTTGGCACTCTCAAACCAGCCTGACTTGGCACTGGTGCCAGCTTGCCTCTGGCAGGCATCCTGCGCAATGCGGGATTTTAGGAGCCAGCCGGCCACTCCAGGCCACAGGCCCTGGAACACAAACAACGGCCCTTTTCCCAGGTAAGCAAAAGTCACCACCTCAGTTTCATGGTGTCAGTTTGCAGGAGGTACTTGGCACTCTCAAACCAGCCTGACTTGGCACTGGTGCCAGCTTTCCTCTGAGAGGCATCCTGCGCAATATGGATTTTTTGGTGCCAGCCGGCATCTTCCGGCCACAGGCCCTGGAACACAAAAACAACGGCCATTTTCCCAGGTAAGCACAAGTCACCACCTCAGTTTCATGGTGTCAGTTTGCAGGAGGTACTTGGCACTCTCAAACCAGCCTGACTTGGCACTCGTGCCAGCTTTCCTCTGGGAGGCATCCTGCGCAATATGGATTTTTAGGTGCCAGCCGGCCTCTCCGGACCACATGCCCTGGAACACAAACAACGGCCATTTTCACAGGTAAGCACACGTCACCACCTCTGTTTCATGGTGTCAGTTTGCAGGAGGTACTTGGCACTCTCAAACCAGCCTGACTTGGAACTGGTGCCAGCTTTCCTCTGGGAGGCATCCTGCGCAATATGGATTTTTAGGAGCCAGCCGGCCTCTCCTGGCCACAGGCCCTGGAACACAAACAACGGCCATTTTCCCTATGAAAGAAAAGTCACCACCTCAGTTTCATGGTGTCAGTTTTCAGGAGGTACTTGGCACTCTCAAACCAGCCTGACATGGCACAAATGCCAGCTTTCCTCTGGGAGGCATCCTGCGCAATATGGATTTTTTGGTGCCAGCCGGCCTCTTCGGGCCACAGGCCCTGGAACACAAAAACAACGGCCATTTTCCCAGGGAAGCAAAAGTCACCACCTCAGTTTCATGGTGTCAGTTTGCAGGAGGTACTTGGCACTCTCAAACCAGCCTGACTTGGAACTGGTGCCAGCTTTCCTCTGGGAGGCATCCTGCGCAATATGGATTTTTAGGTGCCAGCCGGCCTCTCCGGGCCACAGGCCCTGGAACACGAACAACGGCCATTTTCCCTATGAAAGAAAAGTCACCACCTCAGTTTCATGGTGTCAGTTTGCAGGAGGTGCTTGGCACTCTCAAACCAGCCTGACTTGGCACTGGTGCCAGCTTTCCTCTGGCAGGCATCCTGCGCAATATGGATTTTTACGTGCCAGCCGGACTCTCCGGGCCATAGGCCCTGGAACACAAACAACACCCATTTTCCCAGGTAAGCACAAGTCACCACCTCAGTTTCATGGTGTCAGTTTGCAGGAGGTACTTGGCACTCTCAAACCAGCCTGACTTGGCACTGGTGCCAGCTTTCCTCTGGGAGGCATCCTGCGCAATGCGGAATTTTAGGTGCCAGCCGGACTCTCCACGACCCAGGCCCTGGAACAAAATAACGGGTCTTTTCCAAGGTAAGCAAAAGTCACCACCTCAGTTTCATGGTGTCAGTTTGCAGGAGGTACTTGGCACTCTCAAACCAGCCTGACTTGGCACTGGTGCCAGCTTTCCTCTGAGAGGCATCCTGCGCAATATGGATTTTTTGGTGCCAGCCTGCCTCTTCGGGCCACAGGCCCTGGAACACAAAAACAACGGCCATTTTCCCAGGTAAGCACAAGTCACCACCTCAGTTTCATGGTGTCAGTTTGCAGGAGGTACTTGGCACTCTCAAACCAGCCTGACTTGGCACTCGTGCCAACTTTCCTCTGGGAGGCATCCTGCGCAATATGGATTTTTAGGTGCCAGCCGGCCTCTCCGGGCCACATGCCCTGGAACACAAACAACGGCCGTTTTCCCAGGTAAGCACAAGTCACCACCTCAGTTTCATGGTGTCAGTTTGCAGGAGGTACTTGGCACTCTCAAACCAGCCTGACTTGGCACTGGTGCCAGCTTTCCTCTGGGAGGCATCCTGTGCAATATGGATTTTTAGGTGCCAGCCGGCCTCTCCGGGCCACAGGCCCTGGAACACAAACAACGGCCATTTTCCCAGGTAAGCACAAGTCACCACCTCAGTTTCATGGTGTCAGTTTGCAGGAGGTACTTGGCACTCTCAAACCAGCCTGACTTGGCACTGGTGCCAGCTTTCCTCTGGCAGGCATCATGCGCAATATGGATTTTTTGGTGCCAGCCGGACTCTCCGCGCCCCAGGCCCTGGAACAAAACAATGGCTCTTTTCCCAGGCAAGCAAAAGTCACCACCTCAGTTTCCTGGTGTCAGTTTGCAGGAGGTACTTGGCACTCTCAAACCAGCCTGACTTGGCACTGGTGCCAGCTTACCTCTGGGAGGCATTCTGCGCAATGCGGAATTTTAGGAGCCAGCCGGCCACTCCAGGCCACAGGCCCTGGAACACAAACAACGGCCCTTTTCCCAGGGAAGCAAAAGTCACCACCTCAGTTTCATGGTGTCAGTTTGCAGGAGGTACTTGGCACTCTCAAACCAGCCTGACTTGGCACTACTGCCAGCTTGCCTCTGGGAGGCATTCTGCCCAATATGGATTTTTAGGAGCCAGCCGGCCTCTCCGGGCCACAGGCCCTGGAACACAAACAACGGCCCTTTTCCCAGGTAAGCAAAAGTCACCAACCCTGGTTCTTGGTGTCAGTTTGCAGGAGGTACTTGGCACTCTCAAACCAGCCTGACTTGGCACTGCTGCCGGCTTGCCTCTGGCAGGCATCCTGCGCAATGCGGGATTTTTAGGAGCCAGCCGGCCACTCCAGGCCACAGGCCCTGGAACACAAACAATGGCCCTTTTCCCAGGGAAGCAAAAGTCACCAACCCTGGTTCTTGGTGTCAGTTTGCAGGAGGTACTTGGCACTCTCAAACCAGCCTGACTTGGCACTGGTGCCAGCCTGCCTCTGGGAGGCATTCTGCGCAATATGGATTTTTAGGAGCCAGCCGGCCTCTGCGGGCCAACAGCCCTGGAACACAAACAATGGCCCTTTTCCCAGGTAAGCACAAGTCACCACCTCAGTTTCATGGTGTCAGTTTGCAGGAGGTACTTGGCACTCTCAAACCAGCCTGTCTTGGCACTGGTGCCAGCTTGCCTCTGGGAGGCATCCTGCACAATATGGATTTTTAGGCGCAAGCCGGCCTCTACGGGCCGTAGGAACTGGAACACAAACAATGGCCCTTTTCCCAGGTAAGCAAAAGTCACCACCTCAGTTTCATGGTGTCAGTTTGCAGGAGGTACTTGGCACTCTCAAACCAGCCTGACTTGGCACTGGTGCCAGCTTGCCTCTGGGAGGCATTCTGCGCAATATGGATTTTTAGGAGCCAGCCGGCCTCTTCGGGCCACCAGCCCTGGAACACAAACAATGGCCATTTTCCCATGGAAGCCAAAGTCACCACCTCAGTTTCATGGTGTCAGTTTGCAGGAGGTACTTGGCACTCTCAAACCAGCCTGACTTGGCACTGGTGCCAGCTTGCATCTGGGAGGCATTCTGCGCAATGCGGAATTTTAGGAGCCAGCCGGCCACTTCAGGCCACAGGCCTTGGAACACAAACAATGGCCCTTTTCCCAGGTAAGCAAAAGTCACCACCTCAGTTTCATGGTGTCAGTTTGCAGGAGGTACTTGGCACTCTCAAATAAGCCTGACTTGGCACTGGTGCCAGCCTGCCTCTGGGAGGCATTCTGCGCAATATGGATTTTTAGGAGCCAGCCGGCCACTCCAGGCCACAGGCCCTGGAACACAAACAACGGCCATTTTCCCAGGGAAGCAAAAGTCACCACCTCAGTTTCATGGTGTCAGTTTGCAGGAGGTACTTGGCACTCTCAAACCAGCCTGACTTGGCACTGGTGCCAGCTTTCCTCTGGGAGGCATTCTGCGCAATGCAGAATTTTAGGAGCCAGCCGGCCACTCCAGGCCACAGGCCCTGGAACACAAACAACGGCCCTTTTCCCAGGGAAGCAAAAGTCACCACCTCCGTTTCATGGTGTCAGTTTGCAGGAGGTACTTGGCACTCTCAAACCAGCCTGACTTGGCACTACTACCAGCTTTCCTCTGGCAGGCATCCTGTGCAATACGGAATTTTAGGAGCCAGCCGGCCACTTCAGGCCACAGGCCCTGGAACACAAACAATGGCCCTTTTCCCAGGTAAGCAAAAGTCACCACCTCAGTTTCATGGTGTCAGTTTGCAGGAGGTACTTGGCACTCTCAAACCAGCCTGACTTGGCACTGGTGCCAGCTTGCCTCTGGCAGGCATCCTGCGCAATGCGGGATTTTAAGAGCCAGCCGGCCACTCCAGGCCACAGGCCCTGGAACACAAACAACGGCCCTTTTCCCAGGTAAGCAAAAGTCACCACCTCCGTTTCATGGTGTCAGTTTGCAGGAGGTACTTGGCACTCTCAAACCAGCCTGACTTGGCACTGGTGCCAGCTTGCATCTGGGAGGCATTCTGCGCAATGCGGAATTTTAGGAGCCAGCCGGCCACTTCAGGCCACAGGCCCTGGAACACAAACAATGGCCCTTTTCCCAGGGAAGCAAAAGTCACCAACCCTGGTTCTTGGTGTCAGTTTGCAGGAGGTACTTGGCACTCTCAAACCAGCCTGACTTGGCACTGGTGCCAGCCTGCCTCTGGGAGGCATTCTGCGCAATATGGATTTTTAGGAGCCAGCCGGCCACTCCAGGCCACAGGCCCTGGAACACAAACAACGGCCATTTTCCCAGGTAAGCAAAAGTCACCAACCCTGGTTCTTGGTGTCAGTTTGCAGGAGGTACTTGGCACTCTCAAACCAGCCTGACTTGGCACTGGTGCCAGCTTGCCTCTGGCAGGCATCCTGCGCAATGCGGGATTTTAAGAGCCAGCCGGCCACTCCAGGCCACAGGCCCTGGAACACAAACAACGGCCCTTTTCCCAGGGAAGCAAAAGTCACCACCTCAGTTTCATGGTGTCAGTTTGCAGGAGGTACTTGGCACTCTCAAACCAGCCTGACTTGGCACTGGTGCCAGCTTGCCTCTGGGAGGCATTCTGCGCAATGCGGAATTTTAGGAGCCAGCCGGCCACTCCAGGCCACAGGCCCTGGAACACAAACAACGGCCCTTTTCCCAGGGAAGCAAAAGTCACCACCTCCGTTTCATGGTGTCAGTTTGCAGGAGGTACTTGGCACTCTCAAACCAGCCTGACTTGGCACTGGTGCCAGCTTTCCTCTGGGAGGCATTCTGCGCAATATGGATTTTTAGGAGCCAGCCGGCCTCTCTGGTCCCCAGGCCCTGGAACACAAACAACGGCCATTTTCCCAGGTAAGCAAAAGTCACCACCTCAGTTTCATGGTGTCAGTTTGCAGGAGGTACTTGGCACTCTCAAACCAGCCTGACTTGGCACTGGTGCCGGCTTGCCTCTGGCAGGCATCCTGCGCAATGCGGGATTTTAAGAGCCAGCCGACCTCTCCAGGCCACAGGCCCTGGAACACCAACAACGGCTATTTTCCCAGGGAAGCAAAAGTCACCACCTCCGTTTCATGGTGTCAGTTTGCAGGAGGTACTTGGCACTCTCAAACCAGCCTGACTTGGAACTGGTGCCTGCTTTCCTCTGGGAGGCATTCTGCGCCTTATGGATTTTTAGGTGCCAGCCGGCCTCTGCGGGCCAACAGCCCTGGAACACAAACAATGGCCCTTTTCCCAGGTAAGCACAAGTCACCACCTCAGCTTCATGGTGTCAGTTTGCAGGAGGTACTTGGCACTCTCAAACCAGCCTGTCTTGGCACTGGTGCCAGCTTGCCTCTGGGAGGCATCCTGCACAATATGGATTTTTAGGCGCAAGCCGGCCTCTACGGGCCGTAGGAACTGGAACACAAACAACGGCCCTTTTCCCAGGTAAGCAAAAGTCACCACCTCAGTTTCATGGTGTCAGTTTGCAGGAGGTACTTGGCACTCTCAAACCAGCCTGACTTGGCACTGGTGCCAGCTTGCCTCTGGGAGGCATTCTGCGCAATATGGATTTTTAGGAGCCAGCCGGCCTCTTCGGGCCACCAGCCCTGGAACACAAACAATGGCCATTTTCCCATGGAAGCCAAAGTCACCACCTCAGTTTCATGGTGTCAGTTTGCAGGAGGTACTTGGCACTCTCAAACCAGCCTGACTTGGCACTGGTGCCAGCTTGCATCTGGGAGGCATTCTGCGCAATGCGGAATTTTAGGAGCCAGCCGGCCACTTCAGGCCACAGGCCTTGGAACACAAACAATGGCCCTTTTCCCAGGTAAGCAAAAGTCACCACCTCAGTTTCATGGTGTCAGTTTGAAGGAGGTACTTGGCACTCTCAAATAAGCCTGACTTGGCACTGGTGCCAGCCTGCCTCTGGGAGGCATTCTGCGCAATATGGATTTTTAGGAGCCAGCCGGCCACTCCAGGCCACAGGCCCTGGAACACAAACAACGGCCATTTTCCCAGGGAAGCAAAAGTCACCACCTCAGTTTCATGGTGTCAGTTTGCAGGAGGTACTTGGCACTCTCAAACCAGCCTGACTTGGCACTGGTGCCAGCTTTCCTCTGGGAGGCATTCTGCGCAATGCAGAATTTTAGGAGCCAGCCGGCCACTCCAGGCCACAGGCCCTGGAACACAAACAATGGCCCTTTTCCCAGGGAAGCAAAAGTCACCACCTCCGTTTCATGGTGTCAGTTTGCAGGAGGTACTTGGCACTCTCAAACCAGCCTGACTTGGCACTACTACCAGCTTTCCTCTGGCAGGCATCCTGTGCAATACGGAATTTTAGGAGCCAGCCGGCCACTTCAGGCCACAGGCCCTGGAACACAAACAATGGCCCTTTTCCCAGGTAAGCAAAAGTCACCACCTCAGTTTCATGGTGTCAGTTTGCAGGAGGTACTTGGCACTCTCAAACCAGCCTGACTTGGCACTGGTGCCAGCTTGCCTCTGGCAGGCATCCTGCGCAATGCGGGATTTTAGGAGCCAGCCGGCCACTCCAGGCCACAGGCCCTGGAACACAAACAACGGCCCTTTTCCCAGGTAAGCAAAAGTCACCACCTCAGTTTCATGGTGTCAGTTTGCAGGAGGTACTTGGCACTCTCAAACCAGCCTGACTTGGCACTGGTGCCAGCTTTCCTCTGAGAGGCATCCTGCGCAATATGGATTTTTTGGTGCCAGCCGGCATCTTCCGGCCACAGGCCCTGGAACACAAAAACAACGGCCATTTTCCCAGGTAAGCACAAGTCACCACCTCAGTTTCATGGTGTCAGTTTGCAGGAGGTACTTGGCACTCTCAAACCAGCCTGACTTGGCACTCGTGCCAGCTTTCCTCTGGGAGGCATCCTGCGCAATATGGATTTTTAGGTGCCAGCCGGCCTCTCCGGACCACATGCCCTGGAACACAAACAACGGCCATTTTCACAGGTAAGCACACGTCACCACCTCTGTTTCATGGTGTCAGTTTGCAGGAGGTACTTGGCACTCTCAAACCAGCCTGACTTGGAACTGGTGCCAGCTTTCCTCTGGGAGGCATCCTGCGCAATATGGATTTTTAGGAGCCAGCCGGCCTCTCCTGGCCACAGGCCCTGGAACACAAACAACGGCCATTTTCCCTATGAAAGAAAAGTCACCACCTCAGTTTCATGGTGTCAGTTTTCAGGAGGTACTTGGCACTCTCAAACCAGCCTGACATGGCACAAATGCCAGCTTTCCTCTGGGAGGCATCCTGCGCAATATGGATTTTTTGGTGCCAGCCGGCCTCTTCGGGCCACAGGCCCTGGAACACAAAAACAACGGCCATTTTCCCAGGGAAGCAAAAGTCACCACCTCAGTTTCATGGTGTCAGTTTGCAGGAGGTACTTGGCACTCTCAAACCAGCCTGACTTGGAACTGGTGCCAGCTTTCCTCTGGGAGGCATCCTGCGCAATATGGATTTTTAGGTGCCAGCCGGCCTCTCCGGGCCACAGGCCCTGGAACACGAACAACGGCCATTTTCCCTATGAAAGAAAAGTCACCACCTCAGTTTCATGGTGTCAGTTTGCAGGAGGTGCTTGGCACTCTCAAACCAGCCTGACTTGGCACTGGTGCCAGCTTTCCTCTGGCAGGCATCCTGCGCAATATGGATTTTTACGTGCCAGCCGGACTCTCCGGGCCATAGGCCCTGGAACACAAACAACACCCATTTTCCCAGGTAAGCACAAGTCACCACCTCAGTTTCATGGTGTCAGTTTGCAGGAGGTACTTGGCACTCTCAAACCAGCCTGACTTGGCACTGGTGCCAGCTTTCCTCTGGGAGGCATCCTGCGCAATGCGGAATTTTAGGTGCCAGCCGGACTCTCCACGACCCAGGCCCTGGAACAAAATAACGGGTCTTTTCCAAGGTAAGCAAAAGTCACCACCTCAGTTTCATGGTGTCAGTTTGCAGGAGGTACTTGGCACTCTCAAACCAGCCTGACTTGGCACTGGTGCCAGCTTTCCTCTGAGAGGCATCCTGCGCAATATGGATTTTTTGGTGCCAGCCTGCCTCTTCGGGCCACAGGCCCTGGAACACAAAAACAACGGCCATTTTCCCAGGTAAGCACAAGTCACCACCTCAGTTTCATGGTGTCAGTTTGCAGGAGGTACTTGGCACTCTCAAACCAGCCTGACTTGGCACTCGTGCCAACTTTCCTCTGGGAGGCATCCTGCGCAATATGGATTTTTAGGTGCCAGCCGGCCTCTCCGGGCCACATGCCCTGGAACACAAACAACGGCCGTTTTCCCAGGTAAGCACAAGTCACCACCTCAGTTTCATGGTGTCAGTTTGCAGGAGGTACTTGGCACTCTCAAACCAGCCTGACTTGGCACTGGTGCCAGCTTTCCTCTGGGAGGCATCCTGTGCAATATGGATTTTTAGGTGCCAGCCGGCCTCTCCGGGCCACAGGCCCTGGAACACAAACAACGGCCATTTTCCCAGGTAAGCACAAGTCACCACCTCAGTTTCATGGTGTCAGTTTGCAGGAGGTACTTGGCACTCTCAAACCAGCCTGACTTGGCACTGGTGCCAGCTTTCCTCTGGCAGGCATCATGCGCAATATGGATTTTTTGGTGCCAGCCGGACTCTCCGCGCCCCAGGCCCTGGAACAAAACAATGGCTCTTTTCCCAGGCAAGCAAAAGTCACCACCTCAGTTTCCTGGTGTCAGTTTGCAGGAGGTACTTGGCACTCTCAAACCAGCCTGACTTGGCACTGGTGCCAGCTTACCTCTGGGAGGCATTCTGCGCAATGCGGAATTTTAGGAGCCAGCCGGCCACTCCAGGCCACAGGCCCTGGAACACAAACAACGGCCCTTTTCCCAGGGAAGCAAAAGTCACCACCTCAGTTTCATGGTGTCAGTTTGCAGGAGGTACTTGGCACTCTCAAACCAGCCTGACTTGGCACTACTGCCAGCTTGCCTCTGGGAGGCATTCTGCCCAATATGGATTTTTAGGAGCCAGCCGGCCTCTCCGGGCCACAGGCCCTGGAACACAAACAACGGCCCTTTTCCCAGGTAAGCAAAAGTCACCAACCCTGGTTCTTGGTGTCAGTTTGCAGGAGGTACTTGGCACTCTCAAACCAGCCTGACTTGGCACTGCTGCCGGCTTGCCTCTGGCAGGCATCCTGCGCAATGCGGGATTTTTAAGAGCCAGCCGGCCACTCCAGGCCACAGGCCCTGGAACACAAACAACGGCCCTTTTCCCAGGGAAGCAAAAGTCACCACCTCAGTTTCATGGTGTCAGTTTGCAGGAGGTACTTGGCACTCTCAAACCAGCCTGACTTGGCACTGGTGCCAGCTTGCATCTGGGAGGCATTCTGCGCAATGCGGAATTTTAGGAGCCAGCCGGCCACTTCAGGCCACAGGCCCTGGAACACAAACAATGGCCCTTTTCCCAGGTCAGCAAAAGTCACCACCTCAGTTTCATGGTGTCAGTTTGCAGGAGGTACTTGGCACTCTCAAATAAGCCTGACTTGGCACTGGTGCCAGCCTGCCTCTGGGAGGCATTCTGCGCAATATGGATTTTTAGGAGCCAGCCGGCCACTCCAGGCCACAGGCCCTGGAACACAAACAACGGCCATTTTCCCAGGTAAGCAAAAGTCACCACCTCAGTTTCCTGGTGTCAGTTTGCAGGAGGTACTTGGCACTCTCAAACCAGCCTGACTTGGCACTGGTGCCAGCTTGCCTCTGGGAGGCATCCTGTGCAATACGGAATTTTAGGAGCCAGCCGGCCTCTCCGGGCCACAGGCCCTGGAACACAAACAACGGCCCTTTTCCCAGGTAAGCAAAAGTCACCAACCCTGGTTCTTGGTGTCAGTTTGCAGGAGATACTTGGCACTCTCAAACCAGCCTGACTTGGCACTGGTGCCAGCTTGCCTCTGGCAGGCATTCTGCGCAATGCGGAATTTTAGGAGCCAGCCGGCCACTCCAGGCCACAGGCCCTGGAACACAAACAACGGCCCTTTTCCCAGGGAAGCAAAAGTCACCACCTCAGTTTCATGGTGTCAGTTTGCAGGAGGTACTTGGCACTCTCAAACCAGCCTGACTTGGCACTGGTGCCAGCTTACCTCTGGGAGGCATTCTGCGCAATGCGTAATTTTAGGAGCCAGCCTGCCTCTCCGGGCCACAGGCCCTGGAAAACAAACAGCAGCCATTTTCCCAGGTAAGCAAAAGTCACCACCTCAGTTTCATGGTGTCAGTTTGCAGGAGGTACTTGGCACTCTCAAACCAGCCTGACTTGGCACTGGTGCCAGCTTGCCTCTGGCAGGCATTCTGCGCAATGCGGAATTTTAGGAGCCAGCCGGCCACTCCAGGCCACCGGCCCTGGAACACAAACAACGGCCATTTTCCCAGGGAAGCAAAAGTCACCACCTCAGTTTCATGGTGTCAGTTTGCAGGAGGTACTTGGCACTCTCAAACCAGCCTGACTTGGCACTGGTGCCGGCTTACCTCAGGGAGGCATCCTGAGCAATATGGATTTTTAGGAGCCAGCCGGCCTCTCCGGGCCACAGGCCCTGGAACACAAACAACGGCCCTTTTCCCAGGGAAGCAAAAGTCACCAACCCTGGTTCTTGGTGTCAGTTTGCAGGAGGTACTTGGCACTCTCAAACCAGCCTGACTTGGCACTGGTGCCAGCTTGCATCTGGGAGGCATTCTGCGCAATGCGGAATTTTAGGAGCCAGCCGGCCACTTCAGGCCACAGGCCCTGGAACACAAACAATGGCCCTTTTCCCAGGTAAGCAAAAGTCACCACCTCAGTTTCATGGTGTCAGTTTGCAGGAGGTACTTGGCACTCTCAAACCAGCCTGACTTGGCACTGGTGCCAGCCTGCCTCGGGGAGGCATTCTGCGCAATATGGATTTTTAGGAGCCAGCCGGCCACTCCAGGCCACAGGCCCTGGAACACAAACAACGGCCATTTTCCCAGGGAAGCAAAAGTCACCACCTCAGTTTCATGGTGTCAGTTTGCAGGAGGTACTTGGCACTCTCAAACCAGCCTGACTTGGCACTGGTGCCAGCTTGCCTCTGGGAGGCATTCTGCGCAATGCGGAATCTTAGGAGCCAGCCGGCCACTCCAGGCCACAGCCCTGGAACACAAACAATGGGCCTTTTCCCAGGGAAGCAAAAGTCACCACCTCCGTTTCATGGTGTCAGTTTGCAGGAGGTACTTGGCACTCTCAAACCAGCCTGACTTGGCACTACTACCAGCTTGCCTCTGGCAGGCATTCTGCGCAATGCGGAATTTTAGGAGCCAGCCGGCCACTCCAGGCCACAGGCCCTGGAACACAAACAATGGCCCTTTTCCCAGGGAAGCAAAAGTCACCAACCCTGGTTCTTGGTGTCAGTTTGCAGGAGGTACTTGGCACTCTCAAACCAGCCTGACTTGGCACTGGTGCCAGCCTGCCTCTGGGAGGCATTCTGCGCAATGCGGAATTTTAGGAGCCAGCCGGCCACTCCAGGCCACAGGCCAGGGAACACAAACAACGGCCATTTTCCCAGGTAAGCAAAAGTCACCACCTCAGTTTCATGGTGTCAGTTTGCAGGAGGTACTTGGCACTCTCAAACCAGCCTGACTTGGCACTGGTGCCAGCTTGCCTCTAGGAGGCATTCTGCGCAATGCGGAATTTTAGGAGCCAGCTGGCCACTCCAGGCCACAGGCCCTGGAACACAAAGAACGGCCCTTTTCCCAGGTAAGCAAAAGTCACCAACCTCAGTTTCATGCTGTCAGTTTGCAGGAGGTAGTTGGCACTCTCAAACCAGCCTGACTTGGCACTGGTGCCAGCTTGCCTCTGGCAGGCATCCTGCGCAATGCGGGATTTTAAGAGCCAGCCGACCTCTCCAGGCCACAGGCCCTGGAACACAAACAACGGCCATTTTCCCAGGGAAGCAAAAGTCACCACCTCCGTTTCATGGTGTCAGTTTGCAGGAGGTACTTGGCACTCTCAAACCAGCCTGACTTGGAACTGGTGCCTGCTTTCCTCTGGGAGGCATTCTGCGCAATATGGATTTTTAGGTGCCAGCCGGCCTCTCCGGGCCCACAGCCCTGGAACACAAACAATGGCCCTTTTCCCAGGTAAGCACAAGTCACCACCTCAGCTTCATGGTGTCAGTTGGCAGGAGGTATTTTGCACTTTCAAACCAGCCTGACTTGGCACTGGTGCCAGCTTGCCTCTGGGAGGCATTCTGCGCAATATGGATTTTTAGGAGCCAGCCGGCCACTCCAGGCCACAGGCCCTGGAACACAAACAATGGCCCTTTTCCCAGGGAAGCAAAAGTCACCAACCCTGGTTCTTGGTGTCAGTTTGCAGGAGGTACTTGGCACTCTCAAACCAGCCTGACTTGGCACTGGTGCCAGCTTGCCTCTGGGAGGCATCCTGCGCAATGCGGAATTTTAGGAGCCAGCCGGCCACTCCAGGCCACAGGCCCTGGAACACAAACAACGGCCCTTTTCCCAGGGAAGCAAAAGTCACCAACCCTGGTTCTTGGTGTCAGTTTGCAGGAGGTACTTGGCACTCTCAAACCAGCCTGACTTGGCACTGGTGCCAGCCTGCCTCTGGGAGGCATTCTGCGCAATATGGATTTTTAGGAGCCAGCCGGCCACTCCAGGCCACAGGCCCTGGAACACAAACAACGGCCATTTTCCCAGGTAAGCAAAAGTCACCAACCCTGGTTCTTGGTGTCAGTTTGCAGGAGGTACTTGGCACTCTCAAACCAGCCTGACTTGGCACTGGTGCCAGCTTGCCTCTGGCAGGCATCCTGCGCAATGCGGGATTTTTAGGAGCCAGCCGGCCACTCCAGGCCACAGGCCCTGGAACACAAACAACGGCCCTTTTCCCAGGTAAGCAAAAGTCACCACCTCAGTTTCATGGTGTCAGTTTGCAGGAGGTACTTGGCACTCTCAAACCAGCCTGACTTGGCACTGGTGCCAGCTTGCCTCTGGGAGGCATTCTGCGCAATGCGGAATTTTAGGAGCCAGCCGGCCACTCCAGGCCACAGGCCCTGGAACACAAACAACGGCCCTTTTCCCAGGGAAGCAAAAGTCACCACCTCCGTTTCATGGTGTCAGTTTGCAGGAGGTACTTGGCACTCTCAAACCAGCCTGACTTGGCACTGGTGCCAGCTTTCCTCTGGGAGGCATCCTGCGCAATATGGATTTTTAGGAGCCAGCCGGCCTCTCTGGTCCCCAGGCCCTGGAACACAAACAACGGCCCTTTTCCCAGGTAAGCAAAAGTCACCACCTCAGTTTCATGGTGTCAGTTTGCAGGAGGTAGTTGGCACTCTCAAACCAGCCTGACTTGGCACTGGTGCCGGCTTGCCTCTGGCAGGCATCCTGCGCAATGCGGGATTTTAAGAGCCAGCCGACCTCTCCAGGCAACAGGCCCTGGAACACCAACAACGGCCATTTTCCCAGGGAAGCAAAAGTCACCACCTCCGTTTCATGGTGTCAGTTTGCAGGAGGTACTTGGCACTCTCAAACCAGCCTGACTTGGAACTGGTGCCTGCTTTCCTCTGGGAGGCATTCTGCGCATTATGGATTTTTAGGTGCCAGCCAGCCTCTGCGGGCCAACAGCCCTGGAACACAAACAATGGCCCTTTTCCCAGGTAAGCACAAGTCACCACCTCAGCTTCATGGTGTCAGTTTGCAGGAGGTACTTGGCACTCTCAAACCAGCCTGTCTTGGCACTGGTGCCAGCTTGCCTCTGGCAGGCATCCTGCACAATATGGATTTTTAGGCGCAAGCCGGCCTCACCGGGCCGTAGGAACTGGAACACAAACAACGGCCCTTTTCCCAGGTAAGCAAAAGTCACCACCTCAGTTTCATGGTGTCAGTTTGCAGGAGGTACTTGGCACTCTCAAACCAGCCTGACTTGGCACTGGTGCCAGCTTGCCTCTGGGAGGCATCCTGCGCAATATGGATTTTTAGGAGCCAGCCGGCCTCTTCGGGCCACAGGCCCTGGAACACAAACAATGGCCATTTTCCCAGGGAAGCCAAAGTCACCACCTCAGTTTCATGGTGTCAGTTTGCAGGAGGTACTTGGCACTCTCAAACCAGCCTCACTTGGCACTGGTGCCAGCTTGCATCTGTGAGGCATTCTGCGCAATGCGGAATTTTAGGAGCCAGCCGGCCACTTCAGGCCACAGGCCTTGGAACACAAACAATGGCCCTTTTCCCAGGTAAGCAAAAGTCACCACCTCAGTTTCATGGTGTCAGTTTGCAGGAGGTACTTGGCACTCTCAAACCAGCCTGACTTGGCACTGGTGCCAGCTTGCCTCTGGGAGGCATTCTGCGCAATATGGATTTTTAGGAGCCAGCCGGCCACTCCAGGCCGCAGGCCCTGGAACACAAACAACGGCCATTTTCCCAGGGAAGCAAAAGTCACCACCTCAGTTTCATGGTGTCAGTTTGCAGGAGGTAGTTGGCACTCTCAAACCAGCCTGACTTGGCACTGGTGCCAGCTTGCCTCTGGCAGGCATTCTGCGCAATGCGGAATTTTAGGAGCCAGCCGGCCACTCCAGGCCACAGGCCCTGGAACACAAACAATGGCCCTTTTCCCAGGGAAGCAAAAGTCACCACCTCCGTTTCATGGTGTCAGTTTGCAGGAGGTACTTGGCACTCTCAAACCAGCCTGACTTGGAACTGGTGCCAGCTTACCTCTGGGAGGCATTCTGCGCAATGCGGAATTTTAGGAGCCAGCCTGCCTCTCCGGGCCACAGGCCCTGGAAAACAAACAGCAGCCATTTTCCCAGGTAAGCAAAAGTCACCACCTCAGTTTCATGGTGTCAGTTTGCAGGAGGTACTTGGCACTCTCAAACCAGCCTGACTTGGCACTGGTGCCAGCTTGCCTCTGGCAGGCATCCTGTGCAATGCGGAATTTTAGGAGCCTGGCGGCCTCTCCAGGCCACAGGCCTTGGAACACAAACAACGGCCCTTTTCCCAGGTAAGCAAAAGTCACCACCTCAGTTTCATGGTGTCAGTTGGCAGGAGGTATTTTGCACTTTCAAACCAGCCTGACTTGGCACTGGTGCCAGCTTGTCTCTGGGAGGCATTCTGCGCAATATGGATTTTTAGGAGCCAGCCGGCCACTCCAGGCCACAGGCCCTGGAACACAAACAACGGCCCTTTTCCCAGGTAAGCAAAAGTCACCACCTCAGTTTCATGGTGTCAGTTTGCAGGAGGTACTTGGCACTCTCAAACCAGCCTGACTTGGCACTGGTGCCAGCTTGCATCTGGCAGGCATTCTGCGCAATGCGGAATTTTAGGAGCCAGCCGGCCACTTCAGGCCACAGGCCCTGGAACACAAACAATGGCCCTTTTCCCAGGGAAGCAAAAGTCACCAACCCTGGTTCTTGGTGTCAGTTTGCAGGAGGTACTTGGCACTCTCAAACCAGCCTGACTTGGCACTGGTGCCAGCCTGCCTCTGGGAGGCATTCTGCGCAATATGGATTTTTAGGAGCCAACCGGCCACTCCAGGCCACAGGCCCTGGAACACAAACAACGGCCATTTTCCCAGGTAAGCAAAAGTCACCTACCCTGGTTATTGGTGTCAGTTTGCAGGAGGTACTTGGCACTCTCAAACCAGCCTGACTTGGCACTGGTGCCAGCTTGCATCTGTGAGGCATTCTGCGCAATGCGGAATTTTAGGAGCCAGCCGGCCACTTCACTCCACAGGCCTTGGAACACAAACAATGGCCCTTTTCCCAGGTAAGCAAAAGTCACCACCTCCGTTTCATGGTGTCAGTTTGCAGGAGGTACTTGGCACTCTCAAACCAGCCTGACTTGGCACTGGTGCCAGCCTGCCTCTGGGAGGCATTCTGCGCAATATGGATTTTTAGGAGCCAGCCGGCCACTCCAGGCCACAGGCCCTGGAACACAAACAACGGCCATTTTCCCAGGTAAGCAAAAGTCACCAACCCTGGTTCTTGGTGTCAGTTTGCAGGAGGTACTTGGCACTCTCAAACCAGCCTGACTTGGCACTGGTGCCAGCTTGCCTCTGGGAGGCATTCTGCGCAATGCAGAATTTTAGGAGCCAGCCGGCCACTCCAGGCCACAGCCCTGGAACACAAACAACGGCCCTTTTCCCAGGGAAGCAAAAGTCACCACCTCCGTTTCATGGTGTCAGTTTGCAGGAGGTACTTGGCACTCTCAAACCAGCCTGACTTGGCACTACTACCAGCTTTCCTCTGGCAGGCATCCTGTGCAATACGGAATTTTAGGAGCCAGCCGGCCACTTCAGGCCACAGGCCCTGGAACACAAACAATGGCCCTTTTCCCAGGTAAGCAAAAGTCACCACCTCAGTTTCATGGTGTCAGTTTGCAGGAGGTACTTGGCACTCTCAAACCAGCCTGACTTGGCACTGGTGCCAGCTTTCCTCTGGGAGGCATCCTGCGCAATATGGATTTTTAGGAGCCAGCCGGCCTCTCTGGTCCCCAGGCCCTGGAACACAAACAACGGCCATTTTCCCAGGGAAGCAAAAGTCACCACCTCCGTTTCATGGTGTCAGTTTGCAGGAGGTAGTTGGCACTCTCAAACCAGCCTGACTTGGCACTGGTGCCGGCTTGCCTCTGGCAGGCATCCTGCGCAATGCGGGATTTTAAGAGCCAGCCGACCTCTCCAGGCCACAGGCCCTGGAACACAAACAACGGCCATTTTCCCAGGGAAGCAAAAGTCACCACCTCCGTTTCATGGTGTCAGTTTGCAGGAGGTACTTGGCACTCTCAAACCAGCCTGACTTGGAACTGGTGCCTGCTTTCCTCTGGGAGGCATTCTGCGCAATATGGATTTTTAGGTGCCAGCCGGCCTCTCCGGGCCCACAGCCCTGGAACACAAACAATGGCCCTTTTCCCAGGTAAGCACAAGTCACCACCTCAGCTTCATGGTGTCAGTTTGCAGGAGGTACTTGGCACTCTAAAACCAGCCTGTCTTGGCACTGGTGCCAGCTTGCCTCTGGCAGGCATCCTGTGCAATACGGAATTTTAGGAGCCAGCCGGCCACTCCAGGCCACAGGCCCTGGAACACAAACAATGGCCCTTTTCCCAGGGAAGCAAAAGTCACCACCTCAGTTTCATGGTGTCAGTTTGCAGGAGATATTTGGCACTCTCAAACCAGCCTGACTTGGCACTGGTGCCAGCTTGCCTCTGGCAGGCATTCTGCGCAATGCGGAATTTTAGGAGCCAGCCGGCCACTCCAGGCCACAGGCCCTGGAACACAAACAATGGCCCTTTTCCCAGGTAAGCAAAAGTCACCACCTCCGTTTCATGGTGTCAGTTTGCAGGAGGTACTTGGCACTCTCAAACCAGCCTGACTTGGAACTGGTGCCAGCTTACCTCTGGGAGGCATTCTGCGCAATGCGGAATTTTAGGAGCCAGCCTGCCTCTCCGGGCCACAGGCCCTGGAAAACAAACAGCAGCCATTTTCCCAGGTAAGCAAAAGTCACCACCTCAGTTTCATGGTGTCAGTTTGCAGGAGGTACTTGGCACTCTCAAACCAGCCTGACTTGGCACTGGTGCCAGCTTGCCTCTGGCAGGCATCCTGTGCAATGCGGAATTTTAGGAGCCTGCCTGCCTCTCCAGGCCACAGGCCTTGGAACACAAACAACGGCCATTTTCCCAGGTAAGCAAAAGTCACCACCTCAGTTTCATGGTGTCAGTTGGCAGGAGGTATTTTGCACTTTCAAACCAGCCTGACTTGGCACTGGTGCCAGCTTGCCTCTGGGAGGCATTCTGCGCAATATGGATTTTTAGGAGCCAGCCGGCCACTCCAGGCCACAGGCCCTGGAACACAAACAATGGCCCTTTTCCCAGGGAAGCAAAAGTCACCAACCCTGGTTCTTGGTGTCAGTTTGCAGGAGGTACTTGGCACTCTCAAACCAGCCTGACTTGGCACTGGTGCCAGCTTGCCTCTGGGAGGCATTCTGCGCAATGCGGAATTTTAGGAGCCAGCCGGCCACTCCAGGCCACAGGCCCTGGAACACAAACAACGGCCCTTTTCCCAGGTAAGCAAAAGTCACCACCTCAGTTTCATGGTGTCAGTTTGCAGGAGGTACTTGGCACTCTCAAACCAGCCTGACTTGGCACTGGTGCCAGCTTGCATCTGGGAGGCATTCTGCGCAATGCGGAATTTTAGGAGCCAGCCGGCCACTTCAGGCCACAGGCCCTGGAACACAAACAATGGCCCTTTTCCCAGGGAAGCAAAAGTCACCAACCCTGGTTCTTGGTGTCAGTTTGCAGGAGGTACTTGGCACTCTCAAACCAGCCTGACTTGGCACTGGTGCCAGCCTGCCTCTGGGAGGCATTCTGCGCAATATGGATTTTTAGGAGCCAACCGGCCTCTCAGGGCCACAGGCCCTGGAACACAAACAACGGCCATTTTCCCAGGTAAGCAAAAGTCACCAACCCTGGTTCTTGGTGTCAGTTTGCAGGAGGTACTTGGCACTCTCAAACCAGCCTGACTTGGCACTGGTGCCAGCTTTCCTCTGGCAGGCATCCTGCGCAATGCGGGATTTTTAGGAGCCAGCCGGCCACTCCAGGCCACAGGCCCTGGAACACAAACAACGGCCCTTTTCCCAGGTAAGCAAAAGTCACCACCTCAGTTTCATGGTGTCAGTTTGCAGGAGGTACTTGGCACTCTCAAACCAGCCTGACTTGGCACTGGTGCCAGCTTGCCTCTGGGAGGCATTCTGCGCAATGCGGGATTTTAGGAGCCAGCCGGCCACTCCAGGCCACAGGCCCTGGAACACAAACAATGGCCCTTTTCCCAGGTAAGCAAAAGTCACCACCTCAGTTTCATGGTGTCAGTTTGCAGGAGGTACTTGGCACTCTCAAACCAGCCTGACTTGGCACTGGTGCCAGCTTTCCTCTGGGAGGCATCCTGCGCAATATGGATTTTTAGGAGCCAGCCGGCCTCTCTGGTCCCCAGGCCCTGGAACACAAACAACGGCCCTTTTCCCAGGTAAGCAAAAGTCACCACCTCCGTTTCATGGTGTCACTTTGCAGGAGGTACTTGGCACTCTCAAACCAGCCTGACTTAGCACTGGTGCCAGCTTGCCTCTGGCAGGCATCCTGCGCAATGCGGGATTTTTAAGAGCCAGCCGACCTTTCCAGGCCACAGGCCCTGGAACACAAACAACGGCCATTTTCCCAGGGAAGCAAAAGTCACCACCTCCGTTTCATGGTGTCAGTTTGCAGGAGGTACTTGGCACTCTCAAACCAGCCTGACTTGGAACTGGTGCCTGCTTTCCTCTGGGAGGCATTCTGCGCATTATGGATTTTTAGGTGCCAGCCGGCCTCTGCGGGCCAACAGCCCTGGAACACAAACAATGGCCCTTTTCCCAGGTAAGCACAAGTCACCACCTCAGCTTCATGGTGTCAGTTTGCAGGAGGTACTTGGCACTCTCAAACCAGCCTGTCTTGGCACTGGTGCCAGCTTTCCTCTGGGAGGCATCCTGCACAATATGGATTTTTAGGCGCAAGCCGGCCTCTCCGGGCCGTAGGAACTGGAACACAAACAACGGCCCTTTTCCCAGGGAAGCCAAAGTCACCACCTCAGTTTCATGGTGTCAGTTTGCAGGAGGTACTTGGCACTCTCAAACCAGCCTGACTTGGCACTGGTGCCAGCTTGCATCTGGGAGGCATTATGCGCAATGCGGAATTTTAGGAGCCAGCCGGCCACTTCAGGCCACAGGCCTTGGAACACAAACAATGGCCCTTTTCCCAGGTAAGCAAAAGTCACCACCTCAGTTTCATGGTGTCAGTTTGCAGGAGGTACTTGGCACTCTCAAACCAGCCTGACTTGGCACTGGTGCCAGCTTTCTTCTGGGAGGCATCATGCGCAATATGGATTTTTTGGTGCCACCCGGACTCTCCGCGCCCCAGGCCCTGGAACAAAACAATGGCTCTTTTCCCAGGGAAGCAAAAGTCACCACCTCAGTTTCATGGTGTCAGTTTGCAGGAGGTACTTGGCACTCTCAAACCAGCCTGACTTGGCACTGGTGCCAGCTTTCCTCTGGGAGGCATCCTGCGCAATATGGATTTTTAGGTGCCAGCCGGCCTCTCCGGGCCACAGGCCCTGGAACACAAACAACACCCATTTTCCCAGGTAAGCACAAGTCACCACCTCAGTTTCATGGTGTCAGTTTGCAGGAGGTACTTGGAACTCTCAAACCAGCCTGACTTGGCACTGGTGCCAGCTTTCCTCTGGGAGGCATTCTGCGCAATATGGATTTTTTGGTGCCAGCCGGACTCTCCGCGCCCCAGGCCCTGGAACAAAACAATGGCTCTTTTCCCAGGGAAGCAAAAGTCACCACCTCAGTTTCATGGTGTCAGTTTGCAGGAGGTACTTGGCACTCTCAAACCAGCCTGACTTGGCACTGGTGCCAGCTTTCCTCTGGGAGGCATCCTGCGCAATATGGATTTTTAGGAGCCAGCCGGCCTCTCCGGGCCACAGGCCCTGGAACACAAAAACAACGGCCGTTTTTCCAGGTAAGCACAAGTCACCACCTCAGTTTCATGGTGTCAGTTTGCAGGAGGTACTTGGCACTCTCAAACCAGCCTGACTTGGAACTGGTGCCAGCTTTCCTCTGGGAGGCATCCTGCGCAATATGGATTTTTAGGAGCCAGCCGGCCTCTCAGGGCCACAGGCCCTGGAACACAAACAACACCCATTTTCCCAGGTAAGCACAAGTCACCACCTCAGTTTCATGGTGTCAGTTTGCAGGAGGTACTTGGCACTCTCAAACCAGCCTGACTTGGCACTGGTGCCAGCTTTCCTCTGAGTGGCATCCTGCGCAATATGGATTTTTTGGTGCCAGCCGGCCTCTTCGGGCCACAGGCCCTGGAACACAAAAACAACGGCCATTTTCCCAGGTAAGCACAAGTCACCACCTCAGTTTCATGGTGTCAGTTTGCAGGAGGTACTTGGCACTCTCAAACCAGCCTGACTTGGCACTCGTGCCAACTTTCCTCTGGGAGGCATCCTGCGCAATATGGATTTTTAGGTGCCAGCCGGCCTCTCCGGGCAACAGGCCCTGGAACACAAACAACGGCCATTTTCCCAGGTAAGCACAAGTCACCACCTCAGTTTCATGGTGTCAGTTTGCAGGAGGTACTTGGCACTCTCAAACCAGCCTGACTTGGCACTGGTGCCAGCTTTCCTCTGGGAGGCATCCTGCGCAAAATGAATTTTTAGGTGCCAGCCGGCCACTCCGGGCCACATGCCCTGGAACACAAACAACGGCCATTTTCCAAGGTAAGCAAAAGTCACCACCTCAGTTTCATGGTGTCAGTTTACCGGAGGTACTTGGCACTCTCAAACCAGCCTGACTTGGCACTGGTGCCAGCTTTCCTCTGGGAGGTATCCTGCGCAATATGGATTTTTAGGTGCCAGCCGGCCTCTCCGGGCCACAGGCCCTGGAACACAAAAACAACGGCCGTTTTTCCAGGTAAGCACAAGTCACCACCTCAGTTTCATGGTGTCAGTTTGCAGGAGGTACTTGGCACTCTCAAACCAGCCTGACTTGGCACTGGTGCCAGCTTTCCTCTGGGAGGCATCCTGCGCAATATGGATTTTTTAGAGCCAGCCGGCCTCTCAGCGCCCCAGGCCCTGGAACACAAACAACGGCCATTTTCCCTATGAAAGAAAAGTCACCACCTCAGTTTCATGGTGTCAGTTTGCAGGAGGTACTTGGCACTCTCAAACCAGCCTGACTTGGCACTGGTGCCAGCTTTCTTCTGGGAGGCATCATGCGCAATATGGATTTTTTGGTGCCACCCGGACTCTCCGCGCCCCAGGCCCTGGAACAAAACAATGGCTCTTTTCCCAGGGAAGCAAAAGTCACCACCTCAGTTTCATGGTGTCAGTTTGCAGGAGGTACTTGGCACTCTCAAACCAGCCTGACTTGGCACTGGTGCCAGCTTTCCTCTGGGAGGCATCCTGCGCAATATGGATTTTTAGGTGCCAGCCGGCCTCTCCGGGCCACAGGCCCTGGAACACAAACAACACCCATTTTCCCAGGTAAGCACAAGTCACCACCTCAGTTTCATGGTGTCAGTTTGCAGGAGGTACTTGGCACTCTCAAACCAGCCTGACTTGGCACTGGTGCCAGCTTTCCTCTGGGTGGCATTCTGCGCAATATGGATTTTTTGGTGCCAGCCGGACTCTCCGCGCCCCAGGCCCTGGAACAAAACAATGGCTCTTTTCCCAGGGAAGCAAAAGTCACCACCTCAGTTTCATGGTGTCAGTTTGCAGGAGGTACTTGGCACTCTCAAACCAGCCTGACTTGGCACTGGTGCCAGCTTTCCTCTGGGAGGCATCCTGCGCAATATGGATTTTTAGGAGCCAGCCGGCCTCTCCGGGCCACAGGCCCTGGAACACAAAAACAACGGCCATTTTCCCAGGTAAGCACAAGTCACCACCTCAGTTTCATGGTGTCAGTTTGCAGGAGGTACTTGGCACTCTCAAACCAGCCTGACTTGGAACTGGTGCCAGCTTTCCTCTGGGAGGCATCCTGCGCAATATGGATTTTTAGGAGCCAGCCGGCCTCTCAGGGCCACAGGCCCTGGAACACAAACAACACCCATTTTCCCAGGTAAGCAAAAGTCACCACCTCAGTTTCATGGTGTCAGTTTGCAGGAGGTACTTGGCACTCTCAAACCAGCCTGACTTGGCACTGGTGCCAGCTTTCCTCTGAGAGGCAACCTGCGCAATATGGATTTTTTGGTGCCAGCCGGCCTCTTCGGGCCACAGGCCCTGGAACACAAAAACAACGGCCATTTTCCCAGGTAAGCACAAGTCACCACCTCAGTTTCATGGTGTCAGTTTGCAGGAGGTACTTGGCACTCTCAAACCAGCCTGACTTGGCACTCGTGCCAACTTTCCTCTGGGAGGCATCCTGCGCAATATGGATTTTTAGGTGCCAGCCGGCCTCTCCGGGCAACAGGCCCTGGAACACAAACAACGGCCATTTTCCCAGGTAAGCAAAAGTCACCACCTCAGTTTCATGGTGTCAGTTTGCAGGAGGTACTTGGCACTCTCAAACCAGCCTGACTTGGAACTGGTGCCAGCTTTCCTCTGGGAGGCATCCTGCGCAATATGGATTTTTAGGAGCCAGCCGGCCTGTCCGGGCCACAGGCCCTGGAACACAAAAACAACAGCCATTTTCCCAGGTAAGCACAAGTCTCCACCTCAGTTTCATGGTGTCAGTTTGCAGGAGGTAATTGGCACTCTCAAACCAGCCTGACTTGGCACTCGTGCCAACTTTCCTCTGGGAGGCATCCTGCGCAATATGGATTTTTAGGTGCCAGCCGGCCTCTCCGGGCAACAGGCCCTGGAACACAAACAACGGCCATTTTCCCAGGTAAGCACAAGTCACCACCTCAGTTTCATGGTGTCAGTTTGCAGGAGGTACTTGGCACTCTCAAACCAGCCTGACTTGGCACTGGTGCCAGCTTTCCTCTGGGAGGCATCCTGCGCAAAATGAATTTTTAGGTGCCAGCCGGCCACTCCGGGCCACATGCCCTGGAACACAAACAACGGCCATTTTCCAAGGTAAGCAAAAGTCACCACCTCAGTTTCATGGTGTCAGTTTACCGGAGGTACTTGGCACTCTCAAACCAGCCTGACTTGGCACTGGTGCCAGCTTTCCTCTGGGAGGTATCCTGCGCAATATGGATTTTTTGGTGCCAGCCGGCCTCTCCGGGCCACAGGCCCTGGAACACAAAAACAACGGCCGTTTTTCCAGGTAAGCACAAGTCACCACCTCAGTTTCATGGTGTCAGTTTGCAGGAGGTACTTGGCACTCTCAAACCAGCCTGACTTGGCACTGGTGCCAGCTTTCCTCTGGGAGGCATCCTGCGCAATATGGATTTTTTAGAGCCAGCCGGCCTCTCAGCGCCCCAGGCCCTGGAACACAAACAACGGCCATTTTCCCTATGAAAGAAAAGTCACCACCTCAGTTTCATGGTGTCAGTTTGCAGGAGGTACTTGGCACTCTCAAACCAGCCTGACTTGGCACTGGTGCCAGCTTTCTTCTGGGAGGCATCATGCGCAATATGGATTTTTTGGTGCCACCCGGACTCTCCGCGCCCCAGGCCCTGGAACAAAACAATGGCTCTTTTCCCAGGGAAGCAAAAGTCACCACCTCAGTTTCATGGTGTCAGTTTGCAGGAGGTACTTGGCACTCTCAAACCAGCCTGACTTGGCACTGGTGCCAGCTTTCCTCTGGGAGGCATCCTGCGCAATATGGATTTTTAGGTGCCAGCCGGCCTCTCCGGGCCACAGGCCCTGGAACACAAACAACACCCATTTTCCCAGGTAAGCACAAGTCACCACCTCAGTTTCATGGTGTCAGTTTGCAGGAGGTACTTGGCACTCTCAAACCAGCCTGACTTGGCACTGGTGCCAGCTTTCCTCTGGGTGGCATTCTGCGCAATATGGATTTTTTGGTGCCAGCCGGACTCTCCGCGCCCCAGGCCCTGGAACAAAACAATGGCTCTTTTCCCAGGGAAGCAAAAGTCACCACCTCAGTTTCATGGTGTCAGTTTGCAGGAGGTACTTGGCACTCTCAAACCAGCCTGACTTGGCACTGGTGCCAGCTTTCCTCTGGGAGGCATCCTGCGCAATATGGATTTTTAGGAGCCAGCCGGCCTCTCCGGGCCACAGGCCCTGGAACACAAAAACAACGGCCATTTTCCCAGGTAAGCACAAGTCACCACCTCAGTTTCATGGTGTCAGTTTGCAGGAGGTACTTGGCACTCTCAAACCAGCCTGACTTGGAACTGGTGCCAGCTTTCCTCTGGGAGGCATCCTGCGCAATATGGATTTTTAGGAGCCAGCCGGCCTCTCAGGGCCACAGGCCCTGGAACACAAACAACACCCATTTTCCCAGGTAAGCAAAAGTCACCACCTCAGTTTCATGGTGTCAGTTTGCAGGAGGTACTTGGCACTCTCAAACCAGCCTGACTTGGCACTGGTGCCAGCTTTCCTCTGAGAGGCAACCTGCGCAATATGGATTTTTTGGTGCCAGCCGGCCTCTTCGGGCCACAGGCCCTGGAACACAAAAACAACGGCCATTTTCCCAGGTAAGCACAAGTCACCACCTCAGTTTCATGGTGTCAGTTTGCAGGAGGTACTTGGCACTCTCAAACCAGCCTGACTTGGCACTCGTGCCAACTTTCCTCTGGGAGGCATCCTGCGCAATATGGATTTTTAGGTGCCAGCCGGCCTCTCCGGGACACAGGCCCTGGAACACAAACAACGGCCATTTTCCCAGGTAAGCACAAGTCACCACCTCAGTTTCATGGTGTCAGTTTGCAGGAGGTACTTGGCACTCTCAAACCAGCCTGACTTGGAACTGGTGCCAGCTTTCCTCTGGGAGGCATCCTGCGCAATATGGATTTTTAGGAGCCAGCCGGCCTGTCCGGGCCACAGGCCCTGGAACACAAAAACAACAGCCATTTTCCCAGGTAAGCACAAGTCTCCACCTCAGTTTCATGGTGTCAGTTTGCAGGAGGTAATTGGCACTCTCAAACCAGCCTGACTTGGCACTGGTGCCAGCTTTCCTCTGGGAGGCATCCTGCGCAATATGGATTTTTTGGTGCCAGCCATCCTATCTGGGCCACAGGCCCTGGAACAAAAGTAACGGCCATTTTCCCAGGTAAGCACACGTCACCACCTCAGTTTCATGGTGTCAGTTTGCAGGAGGTACTTGGCACTCTCAAACCAGCCTGACTTGGCACTGGTGCCAGCTTGCCTCTGGGAGGCATCCTGCGCAATATGGATTTTTAGGTGCCAGCCGGCCTCTCAGGGCCACAGGCCCTGGAACACAAACAACACCCATTATCCCAGGTAAGCAAAAGTCACCACCTCAGTTTCATGGTGTCAGTTTGCAGGAGGTACTTGGCACTCTCAAACCAGCCTGACTTGGAACTGGTGCCAGCTTTCGTCTGGGAGGCATCCTGCGCAATATGGATTTTTAGGTGCCAGCCGGCCTCTCCGGGCCACAGGCCCTGGAACACAAAAACAACGGCCATTTTCCCAGGTAAGCACAAGTCACCACCTCAGTTTCATGGTGTCAGTTTGCAGGAGGTACTTGGCACTCTCAAACCAGCCTGACTTGGCACTGGTGCCAGCTTTCCTCTGGGAGGCATCCTGCGCAATATGGATTTTTTAGAGCCAGCCGGCCTCTCAGTGCCCCAGGCCCTGGAACACAAACAACGGCCATTTTCCCTATGAAAGAAAAGTCACCACCTCAGTTTCATGGCGTCAGTTTGCAGGAGGTACTTGGCACTCTCAAACCAGCCTGACTTGGCACTGGTGCCAGCTTTCCTCTGGGAGGCATCCTGCGCAATATGGATTTTTAGGAGCCAGCCGGCCTCTCAGGGCCACAGGCCCTGGAACACAAAAACAACACCCATTTTCCCAGGTAAGCACAAGTCACCACCTCAGTTTCATGGTGTCAGTTTGCAGGAGGTACTTGGCACTCTCAAACCAGCCTGACTTGGCACTGGTGCCAGCTTTCCTCTAGGAGGCATCATGCGCAATATGGATTTTTAGGTGCCAGCCGGCCTCTGCGGCCCACAGGCCCTTGAATACAAACACCGGCCATTTTCCCAGGTAAGCACAAGTCACCACCTCAGTTTCATGGTGTCAGTTTGCAGGAGGTACTTGGCACTCTCAAACCAGCCTGACTTGGCACTGGTGCCAGCTTTCCTCTGGGAGGCATCCTGCGCAATATGGATTTTTAGGTGCCAGCCGGCATCTTCCGGCCACAGGCCCTGGAACACAAAAACAACGACCGTTTTCCCAGGTAAGCACAAGTCACCACCTCAGTTTCATGGTGTCAGTTTGCAGGAGGTACTTGGCACTCTCAAACCAGCCTGACTTGGCACTGGTGCCAGCTTTCCTCTGGGAGGCATCCTGCGCAATATGGATTTTTAGGAGCCAGCCGGCCTCTCAGGGCCACAGGCCCTGGAACACAAAAACAACGGCCATTTTCCCAGGTAAGCAAAAGTCACCACCTCAGTTTCATGGTGTCAGTTTGCAGGAGGTACTTGGCACTCTCAAACCAGCCTGACTTGGCACTGGTGCCAGCTTTCCTCTGGGAGGCATCCTGCGCAATATGGATTTTTAGGTGCCAGCCGGCCTCTCCGGGCCACATGCCCTGGAACACAAACAACGGCCATTTTCCCAGGTAAGCAAAAGTCGCCACCTCAGTTTCATGGTGTCAGTTTGCAGGAGGTACTTGGCACTCTCAAACCAGCCTGACTTGACACTGGTGCCAGCTTTCCTCTGGGAGGCATCCTGCGCAATATGGATTTTTAGGAGCCAGCCGGCCTCTCCAGGCCACAGGCCCTGGAACACAAAAGCAACGGCCATTTTCCCAGGTAAGCAAAAGTCACCACCTCAATTTCATGGTGTCAGTTTGCAGGAGGTACTTGGCACTCTCAAACCAGCCTGACTTGGCACTGGTGCCAGCTTTCCTCTGGGAGGCATCCTGCGCAATATGGATTTTTAGGTGCCAGCCGGCCTCTTCGGGCCACATGCCCTGGAACACAAACAACGGCCATTTTCCCAGGTAAGCAAAAGTCACCACCTCAGTTTCATGGTGTCAGTTTGCAGGAGGTACTTGGCACTCTCAAACCAGCCTGACTTGGAACTGGTGCCAGCTTTCCTCTGGGAGGCATCCTGAGCAATATGGATTTTTTGGTGCCAGCAGGACTCTCCGCGCCCCAGGCCCTGGAACAAAACAATGGCTCTTTTCCCAGGTAAGCAAAAGTCACCACCTCAGTTTCATGGTGTCAGTTTGCAGGAGGTACTTGGCACTCTCAAACCAGCCTGACTTGGCACTGGTGCCAGCTTTCCTCTGGGAGGCATCCTGCGCAATATGGATTTTTTGGTGCCAGCCGGCATCTTCCGGCCACAGGCCCTGGAACACAAAAACAACGGCCATTTTCCCAGGTAAGCACAAGTCACCACCTCAGTTTCATGGTGTCAGTTTGCAGGAGGTACTTGGCACTCTCAAACCAGCCTGACTTGGCACTCGTGCCAGCTTTCCTCTGGGAGGCATCCTGCGCAATATGGATTTTTAGGTGCCAGCCGGCCTCTCCGGGCCACAGGCCCTGGAACACAAACAACGGCCATTTTCCCAGGTAAGCACAAGTCACCACCTCCGTTTCATGGTGTCAGTTTGCAGGAGGTACTTGGCACTCTCAAACCAGCCTGACTTGGCACTGGTGCCAGCTTTCCTCTGGGAGGCATCCTGCGCAATATGGATTTTTAGGTGCCAGCCGGCCTCTCCGGACCACATGCCCTGGAACACAAACAACGGCCATTTTCACAGGTAAGCACACGTCACCACCTCAGTTTCATGGTGTCAGTTTGCAGGAGGTACTTGGCACTCTCAAACCAGCCTGACTTGGAACTGGTGCCAGCTTTCCTCTGGGAGGCATCCTGCGCAATATGGATTTTTAGGTGCCAGCCGGCCTCTCCGGGCCACAGGCCCTGGAACACAAACAACGGCCATTTTCCCTATGAAAGAAAAGTCACCACCTCAGTTTCATGGTGTCAGTTTGCAGGAGGTACTTGGCACTCTCAAACCAGCCTGACTTGGAACTGGTGCCAGCTTTCCTCTGGGAGGCATCCTGCGCAATATGGATTTTTATGTGCCAGCCGGCCTCTCCGGGCCACAGGCCCTGGAACACAAACAACGGCCATTTTCCCTATGAAAGAAAAGTCACCACCTCAGTTTCATGGTGTCAGTTTGCAGGAGGTACTTGGCACTCTCAAACCAGCCTGACTTGGCACTGGTGCCAGCTTTCCTCTGGGAGGCATCCTGCGCAATATGGATTTTTAGGTGCCAGCCGGCCTCTACGGGCCACATGCCCTGGAACACAAACAACGGCCATTATCCAAGGTAAGCACAAGTCACCACCACAGTTTCATGGTGTCAGTTTGCAGGAGGTACTTGGCACTCTCAAACCAGCCTGACTTGGCACTGGTGCCAGATTTCCTCTGGGAGGCATCCTGCGCAATATGGATTTTTTGGTGCCAGCCGGACTCTCCGCGCCCCAGGCCCTGGAACAAAACAATGGCTCTTTTCCCAGGTAAGCAAAAGTCACCACCTCAGTTTCATGGTGTCAGTTTGCAGGAGGTACTTGGCACTCTCAAACCAGCCTGACTTGGCACTGGTGCCAGCTTTCCTCTGGGAGGCATCCTGCGCAATATGGATTTTTAGGTGCCAGCCGGCCTCTCCGGGCCACATGCCCTGGAACACAAACAACGGCCATTTTCCCAGGTAAGCACAAGTCACCACCTCAGTTTCATGGTGTCAGTTTGCAGGAGGTACTTGGCACTCTCAAACCAGCCTGACTTGGAACTGGTGCCAGCTTTCCTCTGGGAGGCATCCTGCGCAATATGGATTTTTAGGAGCCAGCCGGCCTCTTCGGGCCACAGGCCCTGGAACACAAAAACAACGGCCATTTTCCCAGGTAAGCAAAAGTCACCACCTCAGTTTCATGGTGTCAGTTTGCAGGAGGTACTTGGCACTCTCAAACCAGCCTGACTTGGCACTGGTGCCAGCTTTCCTCTGAGAGGCATCCTGCGCAATATGGATTTTTTGGTGCCAGCCGGCATCTTCCGGCCACAGGCCCTGGAACACAAAAACAACGGCCATTTTTCCAGGTAAGCACAAGTCACCACCTCAGTTTCATGGTGTCAGTTTGCAGGAGGTACTTGGCACTCTCAAACCAGCCTGACTTGGAACTGGTGCCAGCTTTCCTCTGGGAGGCATCCTGCGCAATATGGATTTTTAGGTGCCAGCCGGCCTCTCCGGGCCACAGGCCCTGGAACACGAACAACGGCCATTTTCCCTATGAAAGAAAAGTCACCACCTCAGTTTCATGGTGTCAGTTTGCAGGAGGTACTTGGCACTCTCAAACCAGCCTGACTTGGCACTGGTGCCAGCTTTCCTCTGGGAGGCATCCTGCGCAATATGGATTTTTAGGTGCCAGCCGGCCTCTCCGGGCCATAGGCCCTGGAACACAAACAACACCCATTTTCCCAGGTAAGCACAAGTCACCACCTCAGTTTCATGGTGTCAGTTTGCAGGAGGTACTTGGCACTCTCAAACCAGCCTGACTTGGCACTGGTGCCAGCTTTCCTCTGAGAGGCATCCTGCGCAATATGGATTTTTTGGTGCCAGCCGGCCTCTTCGTGCCACAGGCCCTGGAACACAAAAACAACGGCCATTTTCCCAGGTAAGCACAAGTCACCACCTCAGTTTCATGGTGTCAGTTTGCAGGAGGTACTTGGCACTCTCAAACCAGCCTGACTTGGCACTCGTGCCAACTTTCCTCTGGGAGGCATCCTGCGCAATATGGATTTTTAGGTGCCAGCCGGCCTCTCCGGGCCACAGGCCCTGGAACACAAACAACGGCCATTTTCCCAGGTAAGCACAAGTCACCACCTCAGTTTCATGGTGTCAGTTTGCAGGAGGTACTTGGCACTCTCAAACCAGCCTGACTTGGAACTGGTGCCAGCTTGCCTCTGGGAGGCATTCTGCCCAATATGGATTTTTAGGTGCCAGCCGGCCTCTTCAGGCCACAGGCCAGGGAACACAAACAACGGCCATTTTCCCAGGTAAGCAAAAGTCACCACCTCAGTTTCATGGTGTCAGTTTGCAGGAGGTACTTGGCACTCTCAAACCAGCCTGACTTGGCACTGGTGCCAGCTTTCCTCTGGGAGGCATCATGCGCAATATGGATTTTTAGGAGCCAGCCGGCCTCTCCGGGCAACACGCCCTGGAACACAAAAACAATGGCCGTTTTCCCAGGTAAGCAAAAGTCACCACCTCAGTTTCATGGTGTCAGTTTGCAGGAGGTACTTGGCACTCTCAAACCAGCCTGACTTGGCACTGGTGCCAGCTTTCCTCTGGGAGGCATCCTGTGCAATATGGATTTTTAGGTGCCAGCCGGCCTCTCCGGGCCACATGCCCTGGAACACAAACAACGGCCCTTTTCCCAGGTAAGCACAAGTCACCACCTCAGTTTCATGGTGTCAGTTTGCAGGAGGTACTTGGCACTCTCAAACCAGCCTGACTTGGAACTGGTGCCAGCTTTCCTCTGGGAGGCATCCTGCGCAATATGGATTTTTTGGTGCCAGCCGGACTCTCCGCGCCCCAGGCCCTGGAACAAAACAATGGCTTTTTACCAAGGTAAGCACAAGTCACCACCTCAGTTTCATGGTGTCAGTTTGCAGGAGGTACTTGGCACTCTCAAACCAGCCTGACTTGGAACTGGTGCCAGCTTTCCTCTGGGAGGCATCCTGCGCAATATGGATTTTTTGGTGCCAGCCGGCCTCTTCGGGCCACAGGCCCTGGAACACAAAAACAACGGCCATTTTCCCAGGTAAGCACAAGTCACCACCTCAGTTTCATGGTGTCAGTTTGCAGGAGGTACTTGGCACTCTCAAACCAGCCTGACTTGGCACTGGTGCCAGCTTGCCTCTGGCAGGCATCCTGCGCAATGGCAAATTTTAGGAGGCAGCCTGCCCCTGCGGAGCACAGGTCCTTTTTCTCTGGGAGCAAACTCGGCTATTGTCGTCTGCATTCAACTAGATTCGCCTGTTTGCAACCCTGGGCTCGGTTTGGCCTAGCTCGGAGCCGCTCTGTGCGTAAGCTTCGCCTCGGTTCGGTCGAGTCGCAGGGTTGGTCTGGCCTCGCATTGGTTCGGCTGAGCTCGTTCGATTCTTCTGAAGGCGTTGACGTTCGGTTCTGTTCCATTGAACTCGGCTAAATTTGGCTTGGTTCGGCTCTTGGGCTGAACTCGGCACGGTTCGTCTCAACTCGGTCATATTCAGTTCCTCGGCTACACTCGGCTAATGTCGGATGCACTCGGCTATCATTGGCTCTTTGGCTACTCTCGGTGCTATTCAGTTCTTCGGCTACACTCGGCTATTTTCGTCTACACTTGGCTATTTTCAGTTCTTCGGCTCAGCTCGGGGGGCTGAAGTACCGCGCTCTGCCCACAAGGCGGCAAAAAAAAAAAACCCACAAAAAAAACCCCCCAAAAACAAAAAAAAATCCTAACCTTTTCTTTAAGCAATATTTAAATATATTTTGTTTTTATATTTTTTCATATTTATATTCAAATTTCTATTTGTAATGTATACTGATGTTTAATGTTGATTTATAAATTTATATTTATAATTTTCTTTTTATATAATAATTTATATTCTATATTTCATCTATTCTTTAGATTTATTCGTATATTTTTTCATATTGATTATATATTTCTGGTTAAGATTTTTACTCCTGTAACTCATATTATTTCAAATTAAATAAACCCCTGCCTGTACCAAAAGTAAAAAGCAAAAAGAACCCCTTTCTTTTAAACTTTTTAAAATTTTTTAAATTATAATTTTTATATTTAAACTCACATTTGCATTTTAAATGTATAATAATGTATAGTGTTTTTTGTGTTCTCTATTACATCTCTTCCTATTATTTATATGGATTTATATTTTATATTTACATATATTTATATCCTGATTATATATTTCAATACTTAGAAATATATACCAATAATATCTATATTCTCATTATTTAAAATAAAAACCCTGCCTCTAACCAAATAAAAACAAAATAAGCCTTTTCTTTTAAACTATATTTACATATTTTTATATTTATATTTTTTCATATTTATATTCACATTTATATTTATAATTTATATTGCCTATAATGTTATTTATATTCTACATTACATCTCTTCCTATTACTTACATATATTTCTACTTAAATATAAATTTATAGTTTAGTTACCGTTACATATCTTTATACATTTATTATATATTTCTATATTTAGATATACATTTCTATAGTACTTCTATTAATTGAAATAAAACCCCTACCTCTAACCAAATAAAAACCAAAGATTCCATTTATTTAAACTATATTTAAAATTTTAAAATAATTTTATTATTCCTAATTATATTTACATATACCTTTATAATTTTTATTTATTAGATTTTAGATATTATATATATTATAGAGAATAGCTTTTAATATAAGACTGGATATATTATTTTTATATTAGATATATAATATAAATATTGTATAGATATTTATTTCTATTAAATATTTATCGGTATTGGTATATATATTATCTATTTGTATAGTTGGATTTTTATTTTTATATAATTTTATTTATAGTATTTTTTAAAAACCCGGCCTATAACCTAATAAAAACAAAAAAATCCCCAATTTATTTCAAACTACGTTTAAATATTTTTATATTTTCAGTCTATATGTATATATCTTTGTACAGATATATGTTATTTTATATCACTTTACCGCCCTTTTTATCACTTTATCTCTTCCCCCGCCTGGAGAGGGGCCGGGCGCTGGCTCGGGGGGCTGCAGTACCGCGTTCTGCCCACACGGCGGCAGCACCGCCGCCCACCCCAGCCGGGGCTGCGGGCAGGGAAGGCGGAGAAAGAGAACAGGGGCGGTCCCCGCCAAAACTCCTCTGAAATTACGTCACTAAAAAAATATAACCAAAACTCTACCTCTACACTAACTCAGAGAATTCAAAGAATAACCAATCCTCTGTAAAAATACGTTTAAAAACCGAATTTAAAAAATCTCAACAGCTAAAAAATAACTAAATAACAACCCAAATTAAAAAAACTACCTAAAATGACCCACCATACAAATGCCCATCTACCCAAAAACAAAACAAATAGACAACAAAAAACAAACAGAAAAAAAACCCCCAAAACCAAACTAAATGCAGCCTTAATGCTTTTAACGTAAAACTTTTACAATGTTTGGCTGTACGATTAAAATAAATATGCGTGTTTATTGTCCACAGGGGAATGTTTTACACAACAGAAAATATCCGTTTTGGTAACACAGATCCCACTGTGGCAATAACGGATTCTCTTGGGTTTGGGAATCCAGCCCCGGTAACGCGTTTGAAAATTGGTGTTTTGGAACTTGGTGTGCTGGAATTGGGTCATTTTGATAATATTTTGGAACTCGTTCTGGCATTTGCGGACCGGGTTACTTTGGTATTTTGGAATCTATCCCTGCTCCATCATCACCCTTCTCCCAGCCCGGGTGGGTTTCCAAGTCCTTGGGAGAAGAGTTTGGGAGTGGAAAAGGATCTGGAGCACGGGGTGGGAGTTGGACTCGATGCCCCTCGTGGGGGAAGCTCGGGATGTTCTGTGGTTCTGTGACAATTCTTCCCCACAGGAAGGGACGTCTTCCACCCCCCATCTCAGGGGCAGCTCCAAGGTGGCCCTGGGGGACCAAGCCCAGCCAGACCCCCCTGTCCTGGCAGCTTCCCTCCAGGAGCAGCCCTTGGATTTTGGGATTTTGGAGGCGCAATCCAAACTTGGGCCAATTTTGGCTCGGGGACGATGAGTCCCATTTGCCATTCCAAAAAAGTCACGTTTGCATTTCCCAGCCCCACAGATCCGTTCTCGCTCTTCCTTCCATCCCAAATCCCAGGTATCACACAGCACATAGAGAGCTTTGTTTTGAAACCTTTTCTTTAATGTAAATTCATGTTATTTCTCAGTAGATATAAAAGTGAGAAACTTCCCAGGTTTCAGTCTTTTGCACACACCTCCCCCCACACCATCCCTAAGAATTCCAACACATTTTGGAGCTGTAACACCCCTTTTTAGGGGAGGAAAAAAAACCTTTCTGTACCCTCAACCTCCCCCTTTCTTTTTCTGACTTATTTGCCCCCTTTCCTGTATTTTTATTTTGTTTTCCTCTTTCTTTCTTTAAGGAAAGAAAGAGCCCCAGCCCCTCCAGCCCCCCAGTGACCACATGAAGCCAAAAACTCCTCTGTGACCATTTAATTTTGGGCTGTCCCCCCTGTGCTATGGGGAGGGTCCTCACTGCCCCCCCGTGACTTTCCTGGGTCATTTTGAGCCTTGTCCTTGTCCCCCCCCTGGGGTTTTTTGGGGTCCTTTTCAGCCTTGGCCGTGCCCCCCAGGCTCTTCTTGGGGTCACTCTGAGCTTTTCCCTCGTCCCCCAGGCCCTTTTTGGGGTTCCCCCCATCCTTGTCCTCATCCCCCCGGGGCTTTTGGAGGTTCCCCCCAACCCTGTCCCCACCCTTGGCGTCGATGGCCGCGTGTTCCCTCCGCACCAGCTCCTCCAGCTCCTCCTGGGGGGGACACGGGGGGGTTCAGGGGGGTCCCAGGAGGGTTTGGGGGGGCAGGAGGACCCCCAGAGTTTGTGGGAGGGGGGCAGTACCTTCCAGCCCAACAGCTCAGCCAGAGCCAGGCACCCGCTGTCACAGTCCCCCAGCCAGGCCACGTCCCTGAGCAGACACAGGGAGCCCACGGTCACCTTTGGGGAGCCCCGAAAATCCTGGGGGGCCCCGGGATCACCTTGAGGGTGCCCAGAACCACCTCGGGGTGTCCCAAACCTCGATGGCAGTCCTCCAAACCACCCTCAGGGATCCCCAAAACCACCCTGAGTGTCCCAATTCCACTTCGGGGGTCCCCAAAGCCACAGGAGGGGTTCCCAAAATGACGGGCTGGGGACAGAGCCCCCACCTGGCCATACCTGTAGGCCTTGTCTGAGTCAAAGTCCATCCCACCAAAGCCCATCAGGGACATCAGGGGGTCACTCTGGGGGGGATAAAAGGGGTGACAAGGGGGGGGGCAGCTGCTCCAAGCCCCCCCCCCACCAGTGACTCCCAGAAAGGTTTTGGGGGCAGGGGGACCCCCAAAATGATGGGATTTTGAAGGTGCCCCCCAGCTCACCTGCCCCGTCTTCTCCTTGTTGATGAGGAGTCTGGGGGTGTTGGTGGGGACCCTGTGGGAGGGAGACAGTCACAGGGGGCTCCCCAGGGTCTGGGGGGGTCCGGGAGGGGGTCTGGGGGGGTCTCACCTGCTGATGAGGGAAGCAAAGGGCTGCACCTGCAGCGAGGTGCCCATGATGAGAAGCAGGTCAACCTTCTCAAAGTCCTGCATAGGGAGGGGATGTCACGGGTGGGGAGGGGTCCCCAGGTCACCTCAGCCCCAGCCCAGCCCCAAATCCAGTCTGGGGGGTGGGACTGGGGGCCCCCAGACCCCACTCACCGACTCCAGGAGGGCGAAGAAGCGCGAGGGGAGGTTCTCCCCAAAAAACACAATGTCTGGGGAGGGGGGGCAGGTCAGTGGATGAGGGGGTGAAGACCTCCCCCCAAATTCCTGCTGAGCCCCCCTCCCAGCCCCAGAACTCACCGGGTTTCACCAGTCCCTGGCACTTCTCACATTTAGGGACGAGGGAGGAGAAAATCCGCTCTGGGGAGGAGGAGGGAGAAGCTCGGTGGGAAAAGGGGGCACGGGGGCATCTGGGGGGCACGGGGGCGTTTGGGGGGGCAGAGGGGCATTTGAGGGGGCACCGGGGAATTTGTGGGGGGCACTGGGGAATTTGGGGGGGGCACGGGGGCGTTTGGGGGGGCACCGGGGGACAACAACCTGCTGTTCCCACCCTGTGGCAGAGCAGGTGGGGACAGCCCCGCAGGCACTCAGGGGGATTGGGGGGTCCCGGGGGGTCCCCAGAGCCCCCCGTACCCCTCATCCAGGCCAGGCTGTAGCGCTGGCGGCACGAGGCCCGCAGGCAGTGCGAGGTGAAGAAGGTGCCGTGAGCCTCCACCAGCAGCTCCGGGTCCAGCCCCGCCACCCTCTCCAGAGTGTCGATGTTCTGGGGAGGCCCGTGGGGGGTCAGGGGGTCCCCAAAATCCCCGTGACCCCCCTCAAACCAGGCGGGGGGGAGAGGGGGTGCACGCCCCACCTGGGTGTAGCAGCGCAGCAAGAGCCCCTTGTCCTGCAGCAGCCGCATGAAGTAGTGGCACACCGTGGGCTGGGGAGGAATGTGGGGGTCGTTTGAGGGTCTCTAGGGACCACCCTGACTGGGGGGGGGTTGGAAGGAGGTTAGGGGGTGTTTTACCTTGAACTGCCCCGGGTAGAGCTCACGGGCGAGGGCGAAAAAGGGCTCTGGGTGTTTCTGGGGGGGCACAGGGAGCTCAGGGGGGGCTCCCCAGAGAAACTCAGGGCCCCCCCAGAATTTGGGGAGGAAAGAGGGGGTACCTTGAAGAACCCAATCTCAAAGATGGCCTCGGGGTAGGGGAGGTTGTAGCTCTGCAGGTTGGAGTAGAGCCCGGTGCCAGGGGAACGGAAATCAGGGATCCCTGCAGCTGGGGGGTTGGGGGGGGGTCAGGACCCACCCCGGGGGTCCCTGAGCCCCCCAGGGCCCCCCCACCCAGAGCACTCACAGGTGGAGATGCCAGCGCCCACCATGCACACGATGTTCTTACCTGGGGGGGGACACGAAGGGGTGAACCCCAAATCCACCTCAAGAACCCCAAAACTGCCCCCTCCCCCCAAAGCGAGCCCCCAAATCCCCCGCTGCTCCCCCCTCCCCCCGTTCTCGCCGCCCCCCATCTGGGCCCCATTTTCCTGCTGCCCCCTCTCCGTTCTTGGTGCCCCCCATTCCTGTTTCCGTTCCCAGCCCCATTCCCATCCCCATTCCTGTTCCCGGTGTCCCGTTTCCGTTCCGGGTGTCCCGTTCCTGTTCCCGGTGTCCCGTTCCCGGTGTCCCGTTCCCGTTCCCGGTCCCGGTGCCCGTACAGCGCTCGCTCTTCAGGAACCGGCTCCCGCCCCGTCCCCACTGCCGTTCCCAGCCCCATTCCCGGTGTCCCGTTCCCGTTCCCGGTGTCCCGGTGCCCGTACAGCGCTCGCTCTTCAGGAACCGGCTCCCGCCCCGTTCCCATTGCCGTTCCCAGCCCCATTCCCGTTCCCGGTGTCCCGTTCCCGTTCCCAGCCCCATTCCCGGTGTCCCGTTCCCGTTCCCGGTGTCCCGGTCCCGGTGCCCGTACAGCGCTCGCTCTTCAGGAACCGGCTCCCGCCCCGTCCCCACTGCCGTTCCCAGCCCCATTCCCGGTGTCCCATTCCCGTTCCCGGTGTCCCGGTGCCCGTACAGCGCTCGCTCTTCAGGAACCGGCTGACGCCCGCCAGGCTCAGCTCGTCCAGCACCGGCTCCGCTCTGTCCCCGCCGAGCCCCAGGGTCCGGGACAGCAGCGACCGCAGCAGCTCCACTGGGGGGGACACCCAGCTAAACCCCCTGAATGTCCCCAGATGTGCCCAGACAGCGCCAAAGCCACCCAGAATGTCCCAAAGTGTCCCAAAGGCCCCAGAAAGGTCCCCAAAAATCCCTCAAGCGACCTCCGGGAGATCTAGAATGTCCCCAAACGTCTCATTCCGACCACCCTGTCCCAGAAACGCCCCCAAAAGTGTCCCCAGGGGTCCCCGAGGTGTCCCCAAAGTGTCCCCAGGGGTCCCCGAGGTGTCCCAAAGTGTCCCCGAGGTGTCCCCAAAGGCCCAGCCCGGGGCCCCTGCGGCCACCACGGGAGCCCGGCGCTCCCAGACCCACTGTCAGCGTCGGCCGAAGCGCCCGGCTCGGGCTCTGAGACCTGCGGGGAGGAGTGCGCGGGGTCACCGGGGTGCCGAGGGCGGTCACCGGGGTGGGGACCGGGGGGGACAGACGCCGGGGGCGTTACCGGAGACTCGGCGTCCTGCTCCGCCTCCGCCTGCCGGGCACCGGGAGCTGCGTGGGCACTGGGGGGGTCCCCGGAGGGGGCGGGAGAAGAGGGAGCCGCACGCCCCGGGCCGCTCCCAGCCCCGCCGCCGCCCCCGGTACCGTCCCGGTCCGCCATGGGCGCGGCCTGCCCGCACCACAACTCCCGGCGTGCCCCGCGGAGGGGGAAATTCGTAGCCAGACGGAGGGTGCTGATTGGCTGAGAAACCCGGAAGCACAGGCGCGGACTACAGGTCCCGGCAGGCGCCGGGGCGGGGATTCCCCGGCCCGCGATGGCGGCCGCGGCCTGAGGCGGCCCCGGCGATGGCGGCCGCGGCCCCCGCGGCCCCGGCGGCCCCCAGCGAGGCCAAGCGCCCCGAGGGCGACGAGTGGTGCGACAGCGGGCTGGGCTCGCTGGGCGAGGGGCCGCTGGGGCCGCCGCTGCCCGCCAGCCCCGCGGCGGAGTCCCCCGAGCCCCTCGCTGACCCCGCGGCCTGGCTGCGGCACGTCCTGAGCTTCGTCACCGAGGAGGGCGACACGTGAGGGCGGGCAGGGACGAGGGAACCCCCCGGGGTCTGGGCGGGACCCCCGCGCACACGCTGGGCTTGGGGGGTCACGGTCCTGCCTCTGCCCGGGGTTCCGGTGCGATCCCCCCGGGACCGTCGCAGCCCTCAGGCGGGGGTCCCTCGGTAACGGCCCAGGACCCCCAATAACCCCCCCAATAACGGCCCAGGACCCCCAATAACCCCCCCAATAACGGCCCAGGACCCTCAATAACCCCCCCAATAACGGCCCAGTACCCCCAATAACCCCCCCAATAACGGCCTAGGACCCTCAATTACCCCCCAATAACGGCCTAGGACCCCCAATAACCCCCCCAATAATGGCCCAGGACCCTCAATAACCCCCCAATAACGGCCCAGGACCCCCAATAACCCCCCCAATAACGGCCCAGGACCCCCAATAACCCCCCCAATAACGGCCCAGGACCCCCAATAACCCCCCCAATAACGGTCCAGGATCCCCAATAACCCCCCCAATAACGGCCCAGGACCCTCAATTACCCCCCCAATAACGGCCCAGGACCCTCAATAACCCCCCCCAGGACCCCCAAAACGGCCCAGGATCCCCAATAGCCCCCCCAATAACGGCCTAGGACCCTCAATAACCCCCCCAATAATGGCCCAGGACCCTCAATAACCCCCCAATAACGGCCTAGGACCCTCAATAACCCCCCCAGGACCCCCAATAACGGCCCAGGACCCTCAATAGCCCCTCACTAACGGCCCAGGACCCTCAAAACCCCCCAGTAATGGCCCAGGAGCCTCAGTAACCGCCCCACACTTTTTTGGGCACTCCCCTTGGGTCTGGGGGTGTCAGTCCTTTATTGGGTGCCCCGTTTGGGTCTGGGGGTGTCAGGACCCCCCCGCCCAGCCCGTGCCGCCCCCAGGGCCCTGCACCTGGCCGTGATCCACGAGCACCTGGAGTTCCTGGAGTCCATCCTGCGGCACACGGAGCACTCGCCCTACCTGGACCTGCAGAACGACCTGGGCCAGGTGGGACAGGAGAAATTTGGGGGTCCCAGAGGAGCTGGGGGGGAATTTGGGGTCACAGCAGGGCAGAGCTGCAGGGAGGGGGAATTTTTGGGTGGGGTTTGACCTCTCCCCCTCCCCAGCTGTGACACACCTGCACCTCCCAGAGTGTCCTGCACATCTGGGGCTGGGGTCTTGCCGTGATGTTTTGGGGTGATATTCTGGGGTGATGCAGGTGTTCCGGGGTGCTGTTTTGGGGTGATTTAACCCTGTTTTCCCCACACAGACCGCCCTGCACATCGCCGTGGTGCTGGGGCTGGGGTGATATTCTGGGGTGATGCAGGTGTCTGGGGCGCTGTTTTGGGGTGAATTAACCCCGTTTTCCCCACACAGACTGCCCTGCACATCGCCGTGGGGCTGGGGCTGGGGTTTTGGGGTGATATTCTGGGGTGATGCAGGTGTTCCGGGGTGCTGTTTTGGGGTGATTTAACCCTGTTTTCCCCACACAGACCGCCCTGCACATCGCCGTGGGGCTGGGGTTTTGGGGTGATATTCTGGGGTGATGCAGGTGTCTGGGGTGCTGTTTTGGGGTGAATTAACCCCGTTTTCCCCACACAGACCGCCCTGCACATCGCCGTGGTGCTGGGGCTTTGGGGTGATATTCTGGGGTGATGCAGGTGTCTGGGGCAGTGTTTTGGGGTGAATTAACCCCGTTTTCTGCACACAGACCGCCCTGCACATCGCCGTGGTGCTGGGGCTTTGGGGTGATATTCTGGGGTGATGCAGGTGTTCCGGGGTGCTGTTTTGGGGTGATTTAACCCTGTTTTCCCCACACAGACTGCCCTGCACATCGCCGTGGTGCTGGGGCTTTGGGGTGATATTCTGGGGTGATGCAGGTGTCTGGGGCGGTGTTTTGGGGTGATTTAACCCCATTTTCCCCACACAGACTGCCCTGCACATCGCCCTGGGGCTGGGGCTGGGGTTTTGGGGGGATATTCTGGGGTGATGCAGGTGTCTGGGGCGGTGTTTTGGGGTGATTTAACCCCATTTTCTGCACACAGACCGCCCTGCACATCGCCGTGGGGCTGGGGTTTTGGGGTGATATTCTGGGGTGATGCAGGTGTCTGGGGTGCTGTTTTGGGGTGAATTAACCCCGTTTTCCCCACACAGACCGCCCTGCACATCGCCGTGGGGCTGGGGTTTTGGGGTGATATTCTGGGGTGATGCAGGTGTTCCGGGGTGCTGTTTTGGGGTGATTTAACCCCGTTTTCCCCACACAGACCGCCCTGCACATCGCCGTGGTGCTGGGGCTGGCCGGGGCCGTGCGGCGGCTGCGGGCGGCGGGCGCGGGCGTGGCCGTGCGGGAGCGGGGCGGGCACACCCCGCTGCACCTGGCCTGCCGCGAGGGGCACCCCGCTTGCGCCCGCGCCCTGCTGGGGGCACCCCCTGACCCCCGGGACGCCCCCCGGGACCCCCGCAAGGAGGAGGAGGAGCGGCGGGCGCAGCTGGAGAGCGTCAACTACGACGGTGGGGGGCAGGAGGGGCGCGGTTTGGGGGGGGGACAGACGGTTTCGGGGGGTTCATGGGTTGGGGGGGATCATGTGGGTTTGGGCTCATCGTGGTTTTGTGGGGGATTACAGTTTTCCGGGATTTTGCACACGTTTTTGTGGGTGGGGACACGGGTTTGGAATTTATGTTTTGGGAGGAAGGTCGGTTTTGGTTTTTGGGGGGTGGGGGGGGAGGGTCGCGCTGTTTGGAGGGAGGGGAACGGCTCTGGGGGGGGGGGTCCCACGTGCTGAGCCAGGGCTTTGGGCCCCCCGTGTCCCCCCCACAGGTTACACCCCCCTGCACGTGGCCGTGCTGCGCCGGGACCCGGAGCTGGTGCAGCTCCTGCTCCGCGCCGGCGCCGACCCCGACCGGCCGGTGGGTGCCCCCAAAAACCCCCCGTAGCAAACCAAAAACGGGGCTCTGGGGGGGTCCTCGCCGCCCCCTGACCCCGCCGTGCCCCCCAGGAGCCGAGCTGTGGCCGCAGCCCCCTGCACTTGGCCGTGGAGGCGCAGAGCCCCGAGGTGGCCGAGTGCCTGCTGCAGGGGGGGGGCGCGGCCCGACCCCCGCACCTTCTCGGGGGTCACCCCCCTGTACAGCGCCCGGCGCCGCCCCGACCCCCGCCTGCCGCCCCTCCTGCGCCGCTTCGGGGCCCGCGACCCCCCCAGCGGCGACAGCAGCGACAGCGGCGACAGCGGCGACAGCGAGGGCGGGGCCGAGGACAGCGAGGTCAGTCCGGGACCGCAGCCGTCCTGTCCCCAGAGACCCCCGGGGCAGGGGGGCTCCCCGCAGGGCCCCCAGACCCTCCGAAGCTCCCCCACGCTCCCCCAACCCCCCAAACCTTTGTCCCTCCCCAGGACGAGTACGACGACATCGTCATCAACAGCAGGCACTGCCCGGCCTGAGGGCCCCCCGAGACTCCCCCAGAGCCCCCCTGGATGGACCTGGGGGTCCCCCTGCTGCCCCCCAGCCGGGGGGACCCCCTCAAGGTGGGGGCTCACCCCCTAAAATCCCGAGGGAGCCCCCAGGGTTGCGGGGGGTGGTGGGAAATAAAGCAGAGGCTGCGCTCCAAAGGAAGGACAGGTGTGACAGTGGGGGACACCTGTGTCAGTGTGGGAGACAGGTGTGACAATGGGGGACATGGGGGGGGGAAATGTCACCTGTGTGAGTGTGGGAGACAGGTGTGACAATGGGGGACACCTGTGTGAGTGTGGGAGACAGGTGTGACACTGGGGGGACATGGTGGGGGGAATGACACCTGTGTGAGTGCGGGAGACAGGTGTGACAATGGGGGGACATGGGGGGGGGTATGACACCTGTGTGAGTGCATGAGACAGGTGTGACACTGGGGGACACCTGTGTGAGTTCATGAGACAGGTGTGACACTGGGGGACATCTCTGTGAGTTCATGAGACAGGTGTGACACCGGGGGGACATGGTGGGGGGAATGACACCTGTGTGAGTGCGGGAGACAGGTGTGACACTGAGGGACACCTGTGTGAGTTCATGAGACAGGTGTGACACCGGGGGACACTGGGTGAGTGCGGGAGACACGGGTGACACTGGGGGGACATGGTGGGGGGAATGACACCTGTGTGAGTTCATGAGACAGGTGTGACACTGGGGGACACCTCTGTGAGTTCATGAGACAGGTGTGACACTGGGGGACACCTCTGTGAGTTCATGAGACAGGTGTGACACTGGGGGACACTGGGGAACACCTGTGGCTCCCAGAGCACCCCCGGAGCAGAGCACACACCTGTGACACGGAGGAGATTTTCAGGTTTTATTCCCGGGCTCTGTCACCTCGGGGACACCCCGGGCTGTGACAGTTTCCTGTGTCCTCTGTGTCCTCCTGTGTCCCCTGTCCTGCGTCCGTCCCTCGCTGTCCCAGCACCATCCGTGCCCTGCCTCCTCCGGGGGGCCCCCTCCCCTCAGGGCCCCCTCCCCATTTTGGGGGGCCCCCCCCGGGCTGGTTGGGGCCGATGTAGCGCAGGAGAGGGGCGGGGGGCCGGGCCAGCACCTCCCGCCCCACCAGCGGCTGCAGCACGGGGGGCACGCGCACACGGCCATCCTAGGGGGGCACACGGGGCAGGGTGAGCCCCCCCGCAGCCCCCAGACCCCCGCGGGACCCCCCCCAAATCACTCACCGGGAGCTGGTTGCACTCGAGGAGCGCGATCAGCATCCGGGACACGGCGCAGGCGGTGCCGTTCACCTGAGGAGGGGGCGTGGGGTCAGGGGGGGCCTAGAGACCCCCTCCCCCCCCCCCCCCCGGGGTTTTTGGGGGCCCACCCACCGTGTGGGCGTGGCTCAGGCGGCCCTCCTCCCCGCTGTACATGATGTTCAGCCGCCGGCTCTGGTAATCAGTGCAGTTGGAAGCGCTGGAGATCTGGGGGGGAGGGGGGTCAGGAAGTTTAGGGCACCCCCCCTCCTCCTCCACTCCAGGGACCCCCCAAAATGGGGGTCCTGACCCAGCAGCAAGGGTGAAAATAAAGGGGGACCATAAACGAGGAGGGAGGCGTCACCCTGGGCACCTCTGGATTTTTGGGGCTTTCCCAGAATTGTTTGGGTTCTCCCCAAATTACTGGGGCTCTCCCTGAATTATTGGGGTCCCAGACCCCCCCTCACCTCCCCAAATTTGCCCCGTCCAGGCATCCAGGCCTCGATGTCGAACTTGCGGTAGGCGGGGAGCCCCAACTCCTCCGTGGGCATGTCCAGGACACTGGGGGGCCCGGGGGGGGACAGTCAGGAGGGATTTCGGGGGTCCCACGGATTGGGAGGACCCCCCCAAATCCCCCTCACCGGTAATGGAGCCCCAGCTCTGAAAAAATCTCCTTCTGGAGCCCCAGGAACTCGTCCAGCAGCTCCTCGCTCTCCGTGCCGCGCTCGGCTGCCGTCACCCCGAACATCTCCACCTTGGGGGGGTACAGGGGGTGATCCCCCCGCCCCTCCCCCCCAGGGCTCCCTCCCAGTGCTCCCAGTACCTTGGTGAACTGGTGCACTCGGTAGAGCCCCCAGGGCTCGCGGCCCGTGTCGGTCTCGGCACGGTAGCAGGTGCTGGAGCACACGACCCTGGGGGGGGACACGGCTCAGGGGGCCCCAAAACGCCCCCCAGGGGACTGGGGGGGATCCCCCCAGGAGAGGGGGTCCCTGGGGGGGACACAGCCCCCCTGTACCTGACAGGCAGGTCCTGCAGCCGCACAGCATGGTCCATGAAATACCCTGGGTGGGGGGACACAGGGAGGGTCACCCCCAAATCCATCTGCCCCCTGGGTGGGGACACAGGGTCACCCCCAAATCCATCTCTGCCCCCTGGGTGGGGGGACACAGGGTCACCCCCAAATCCATCTCTGCCCCCTGGGTGGGGGGGACACAGGGAGGGTCACCCCCAAATCCATCTGCCCCCTGGGTGGGGGGACACAGGGTCACCCCCAAATCCATCTCTGCCCCGTGGGTGGGGGGACACAGGGAAGGTCACCCCCAAACCCATCTCTCCCTCCCCCCGCCTTTCTCCCTCTTTTCCCCCTATTCTTTACAATTTTTCTCACATTCTCCCCCAGTTTTCCCCATTTTCCCCCCTATTTTCCCCCATTCTCCCCCTGCCTGCGGGTTTTCCCAGTTTCCCCCCGTTTCTCACCTGCAATTCCCACCTCCGAGGTCCCGGCCAGGCACAGGTCCTCGAAGCGTGCGGGGTCGATGGTGTAAACTTGGGAGGGGGTGGCGCTGGGCTGGACCCCGCAGCCCTCCTGGGGGGCACAGGGGGGTCACCCGGGCCCACAGGGGCGCCGGGGGGGGTCGGGGGGCTCGGGGGGCACTCACAAAAACGGCTCCTCGCAGCAGGTCCGGCACCGTCATGGGCAGGAAGCCCTGGGACAAAGGGAGATCGGGAGACTCCGACCCCCCCGGGTGCCCCCAGAGCATCCTGGGACCCCCAGACCCTCGCAGGCTCCCCCCAGGTCCCCCCTCACCTTGCTGAGCAGCTTCTGCAGGGTGAAGGTGACAAGGGCGTGCTGGAGCAGGGCCCCAGCCCCGCACAGGTAATAGGAGCGATGGCCCGACACGTGGGACAGGCGCCTGTGGGGTGAGACAGGTGTGGGACAGGTGTGGGACAGGTGGGCAACACCTGGGGACACCCCCAAACCCGCACAGGTAATAGGCCCAACACGTGGGACAGGCGCCTGCAGGGTGAGACAGGTGTGGGACAGGTGTGCAACACCTGGGGACACCCCCAAACCCACACAGGTAATAGGAGCGATGGCCCGACACGTGGGACAGGCGCCTGCAGGGTGAGACAGGTGTGGGACAGGTGTGGGACAGGTGTGCAACACCTGGGGACACCCCCAAACCCACACAGGTAATAGGCCCAACACGTGGGACAGGCGCCTGCAGGGTGAGACAGGTATGGGACAGGTGTGCAACACCTGGGGACACCCCCAAACCCACACAGGTAATGGGAGCGATGGCCCGACACGTGGGACAGGTGTGCAACACCTGGGGACACCCCCAAACCCGCACAGGACATAGGAGCGATGGCCCGACACGTGGGACAGGCACCTGCAGGGTGAGACAGGTGTGGGACAGGTGTGGGACACCTGGGGACACCCCCAAACCCACACAGGTAATGGGAGCGATGGCCCGACACGTGAGACAGGTGTGTTCCCCTCCAGGTGTTGCTCACCTCTGCCGAATGATGTCCAGCCCCTCCCCCAGCTCCAGGTGTCCCTTTGGCTTGAAATCAAACACTGGGAGAGAGAGGAGGGACCTTGGTCACTTTTGTCACCTTGGTGACCCCAGACCCTCCAAATCTGCCCCCCAAATCCTCCAGAACCCCGAGACCCCCCCCAGAGCACCCCAGACCCTCCAAATCTGCCCCCCAGATCCTCCAGAACCCCCAGACCCCCCCCAGAGCACCCCAGACCCTCCAAATCTGCCCCCCAGATCCTCCAGAACCCCGAGACCCCCCCAGAGCACCCCAGACCCTCCAAATCTGCCCCCCAGATCCTCCAGAACCCCCAGACCCCCCCCAGACCCTCCAAACGCCCCCCCAAATGCACCTCTAGACCCTTCTTCCCCCCCAAGGACCCTTCTCCTCCTTCCCCACACAACAAAAAGCACCCCGACACTCCCCAAACACCCCCAGAGCCCCCCAGGCACTCCCTGACCCCCAAACACCCCCCTGACCCTCCCAAATGCCCCCCAGGACCCCCCCAAACCCCCCCAGCCCTCACCTGGTTTCTCCCCAACCACCTCGAGCAGCCGGGCCTGGCTCTGGTCCCCAACGGGCTGGGGGGGCACAGGGGGGGGTTGGAGACCCCCAAATCACCACAGAGGGGGGCAGGGGAATTTTGGGGGGGGGTCTCACCAAAGCAGAGTGGGTTTGGGGTGATTTTGGGGAGGTTTTTGGGGTATCACCACAGCGGGGTGGGTTCTGTTGGGTTCTGGGTGATTTTGGGGAGGTTTTTGGGGTCTCACCACAGCGGGGTGGGTTCTGTTGGGCTCTGGGTGATTTTGGGGAGGTTTTTGGGGTCTCACCACAGCGGGGTGGGTTCTGCTGGGCTCTGGGTGATTTTGGGGAGGTTTTTGGGGTCTCACCACAGCGGGGTGGGTTCTGCTGGGTTCTGGGTGATTTTGGGGAGGTTTTTGGGGTCTCACCACAGCGGGGTGGGTTCTGTTGGGCAGCTGCAGGGCCCCCAGGTAGAATCTCTGCTCCAGGTCAGATTCCTCGGCCTCGAGTGCCCGGAGCTGCCCCCGGAGGCTCCGGCCCCGCTCCCGCAGTGCGGCCAGCTCCGGGTGCTGCCAGATGGCCACCGTGAGGGCCTGGGGGGCCAGGAACCCCCCGGGACCCCAAAATTCCATTCCTACCGTCTTGGCCGCTGCCTTGTCGTGGGAAGCCTGGGGGAGAAGAGGAGTCAGGAGGTCCTTGGGGGTCTGGGGGCCGTGGAGTGGGTCAGGGAAAAAGGGAGGGGGGTCGTGGGGGGTTTCTGGGGGACTTGGGGGTTCCCGGGGATCTCACCATGATCTCGCGGACCCCCTGGGCCACGCGCCCCTTCTCCGCCTCCAGCCGGGCGATGCCATCGCGCACCTTCCCCAGCCGCGACCAAGTCCGCACCTGAGGGTGTGTCCGGGGGGGCGTGGCTCAGGTGGGCGCGCCGGCCACACCCAAACTGGGTGGGGGTTTTGCACACACAGGCCCCGCCCCCCTCAGGCCCCGCCCCCGCCGTTCCCGCCACTCACGATCTCGCGGAGCGCGGCGCCCCCTAGCGGCCCCCGGCGCCGCTCCACGTCGCGCTCGCTGAGCGCGGTCACGTCGAGCTGCGGCCGCGCGCTCAGCCCCTCGCGCGCGTGCTCGTAGAGCCGGCTCCGCCCCGCCGCGGCCCCGGGAGCGGCCCCGGCCTCGGCAGCGGCCCCGGGAACGGCCCCGGCCCCGGCCCCGGTAGCGGCCCTGCGCCGCCCGCCCGCCGCCCGCCCCGCCGCCAGCAGCGCCCGGCGCGCCGCCATCTTGGGCACCGGCGTGTGGGGTCACGCGGGGGAGGAGCCGGGGCGGGGCCGGACACGCGCCCGAGCGGCACACGCACACGGGCGGGTTTGGCCACGCCCCCAGCCTCAGTTTGGTGACCCCGGTGACCCCCCCGTGACCCCAGAGATACCAGTGACCCCCCAATGACCTCCCAGTGACCCCTGTGACAGCCCAGGGTCATCCCAGTGACCCCAGAGACCCCTGTGACAGCCCAGGGTCATCCCAGTGACCCCACCACCCCTTCCCAGTACCCCAAAGGCGCCTTCCCAGTACCCGCACTCTCCCCACAACCCTTCCCAGTACCCCCCAGTACCCCCACGACCCTTCCCATCCTCCCCACGACCCTTCCCAGTACCCCAGGGCCTTTCCCAGTGCCCTCACCACCCTTCCCAGTGCCTCCAGTACCCCCTCCACCCTTCCGAGCACCCCCAGTACGCCCACAACCCTTCCCAGTACCCCCCAGTACCCCCACGACCCTTCCCATCCTCCCCACGACCCTTCCCAGTACCCCAGGGCCTTTCCCAGTGCCCTCACCACCCTTCCCAGTGCCTCCAGTACCCCCTCCACCCTTCCGAGCACCCCCAGTACGCCCACAACCCTTCCCAGTACCCCCCAGTACCCCCACGACCCTTCCCATCCTCCCCACGACCCTTCCCAGTACCCCAGGGCCTTTCCCAGTGCCCTCACCACCCTTCCCAGTGCCTCCAGTACCCCCTCCACCCTTCCGAGCACCCCCAGTACGCCCACAACCCTTCCCAGTACCCCCCAGTACCCCCACGACCCTTCCCATCCTCCCCACGACCCTTCCCAGTACCCCAGGGCCTTTCCCAGTGCCCTCACCACCCTTCCCAGTGCCTCCAGTACCCCCTCCACCCTTCCGAGCACCCCCAGTACGCCCACAACCCTTCCCAGTACCCCCCAGTACCCCCACGACCCTTCCCATCCTCCCCACGACCCTTCCCAGTACCCCAGGGCCTTTCCCAGTGCCCTCACCACCCTTCCCAGTGCCTCCAGTACCCCCTCCACCCTTCCCAGTGCCCCCCATGACCCTTCCCAGTCTCCCCACCACCACTCCACACCACAACCCCAATAATTCAATCCACTCCACACCACTGCCACACTTTAATTCCAACTTTACACGCCCAGGCGGGGCCCATCCCCAGCCAGTGCCCCCAGTCCCGGCCCGGGGGGGCTCTCCCCCAGCACCCCCAGCACGGGGGTCCCCGCTCATTTCTTGGCCTGCACGTGGGCGCAGTCGTGCTTGCCGCGCACCACGGTCAGCTTGACGCCGGGCAGGTCCTGCGTGCGCCCGCCCTGCACCAGCACCACGTGGTGCTCCTGCAGGTTGTGGCCCTCGCCGGGCACAAAGGCCACGGCCTCGCGGCCCGAGCTCAGCCGCACGCGCACGCAGCGCCGGTTGGCCGAGTTGGGCTTCTTGGGCTTGCGGATCAGGTTCTTGAGCACCACGGCCTTGATCTGCGGCCGGCCCATCGTGGCGCCCGGCTTGCGGGGAGGGGGCGCGGGGCGGCCCTGCCGGTGCATCTGATTCAGGGTGGCCATGGGGGAGGACGGCGGGCCAGGAGGCGGCGGCGGGAGGAGCAGGCCCGGGGCTGCGGAGGGGACACGGAGAGGGGTCAGCTCAGGGGGTATGGGAGAGCCTTGAGGTCCCCAAAGTGACCTTCCCAGTGCCCCCAGTCGCCCCAGGACCCTTCCCAGTAGCCCCAGTGTCTCCAGTACCCCCAGGACCCTTCCCAGTGCCTCCAGTGCCCCCAGTACCCCCAGTTTTGGGGTTTGGGGGGTTTTGGGGAGGAAGGGGAATTTACGCACTGCAGCGCGGCAGCGAGGCAGCGACCCTGAGCACGGCGCGGAGCGACATCTCCGAGGTTCTAAGGGGAGAAGGCGCGGTCAGAACCGCCAGGGGGCACTGGAATTCCTCAGGAATGTCCTAACTCCTCAAAAGCACCGGGGAGCGGAGGCACCGGATCCCCCACGTTCCCCTCAGTGCGCCGCCATCTTGCCAGGTCGGAGCGCACAGGGCTGCGATTGGATAGTGGAGATGACAATCTCTGTGATTCGCAGGGTGATTGGTCAGACAGCAACTGATCGGTGGAGACCCTCCCTCTCAGCAGCAACTTCCGCTTTAGGCCCCGCCTATTCCCGTGTAAACCCCGCCCCAAAACTGGTTACCCACCCATATTCGGCTCGGCTCCGCCCTAGGCCACGCCTCTTACCCATATTTGGCTCTCCATCCTCCTCTCCATGTCCATGTATTGCTCGCCCCACCCCCCCACCCGGGTCCCGCCCCTCGGGGGCGTGGTCTGTCGCCGCGGCGACGCGGGCGTGGGAGGACCCGGATGTGCCTGTGTCCCAACATGGCGGCGGCGGCGGCCGAGTGAGGCCTGAGGGGGCCCGGAGGGGGCCGGGGGCGCTCGGGGCGGATTTGGGGATTTCGGGAGCATTTGGAGACCCTCCAAAGACAAGGGATTATTCGGTGATGGAGGAGGCTGGTCTTGGGGGCAGTTTGAGGCACCCCAAATCGCCGGAGGGGCGGCAGCAGCAACCTGGGGAAGCTCTGGGATTGGGGATATGGATCTAAGCGCCCTCCGCCCTAAAAAAAACCCCAAAACTCCCCAAAAGGGGAGCTCGGGGCTGCTCCTGAGGGAATTCCCTTCTTCCCCTGCAGCACTTTGACCGGAGGACCCGGAACGCGGAGCTGAGGCAGGAAAGTTTTCCCTTGGTGGAAGGTAGGAAACGAAGCCGGAGTTAATTCCCGGAATTTCTGATCCCACGGGGACTCGGGGGTCTCCTCCCCGCGCCCCCGCCCAGCCCCAGAGCCCTGGGATGGGTTTTTCCTGTGGATTTGGGTCAGGAGCGCCAGGGCGGAGGGGCACTGGAATTCCTCAGGAATGTCCTAACTCCTCAAAAACAGCGTTTTCCCCCCAATTTTGGCACAGCGGGAAGGGAAATTGCCACCCCCATTGTTTTTTTCTGGTGCTCCTCAACGAAAAAGGAGGGAAAAAATTTTGTAAAGCTTTTGGATTTGGGCTTTATTTGCGTTTTGCCTGAAATTTAGTGAACTTTGAAGTAAGTAATGGTGGGATGGAGAGATTGACCCACGGTCGGCTTGGAAATAAGTGGGAATTTGGTTTATGGGGAATACCCAGATGTGGAAAAGAGGCAGCAATCCTTTGGAAATGGCCAAAAACTTCCCCCTCCCGCCGTTCCCTGTTGTGTTTTGGGTGAAAAAGGTGGGAGTTTGGTCACCAGCCTCTCCTTAACAGCCGCGGGACGAGCAGGAATTTCTGCAGGTTCCAGGGAGAAATTCCAAGGATGTTCCTGCCCCTGGCTTTGGTTAATCTTTGAAGTTGTTCTCCTCCCGTGGGGTGGGAGCCCTGGAGGAATATCTGGGACCAGCCCCGGGAGGGATTTCCCGTTTTCCTGGATTTTGGGCGCCTGGGTCGTTAGGGATGGACGGGATCGTTACTGATTAATCGGACCCTCGTTAATTGGCCCTTCCCTTGCCCCGAGCCGGAGATTCCCGACCTTCCTCCTTCCCTCTCCCTGCGCTTCCAGCTCGGGGGAAACTTCCTGCTGCAGGAAAAGGGCGGAATTCCGCCAGAATTCCTCTTTTTTCTCTCCCTTGTACACGCTTTCCCTTCCTCTCTCCACTCCTCCCTCGTTTCCCCGCTCTCCCCCTTCCCTCCCGTCCCGGTTTTCCCGGAAGCTCTGAGCGTTTGTTTCCCGTTTCCCCGGGAGCTCGGATCTCCTGCTTCCCTTCCCGGATTTCTTTTCCTGTTCCCCGTCAGCTTTGGAGGCTCCAGATTCCTGGAATTCCGGGATTCCTCCGGGGCAAAGGCCGGCACTTCTCCTCCTCTTCCTCCTCCTCCTCCTCCTCCTCCGGCAGATCCAGCTCGGCCAGTCCAACCCGCCTGTCCCGGCCGGACCGCTCCGGCCCCGGCCTGGCTTTCCCGGGAATTCTGACCCCTTTGTGGCAATCCCAGGATTCCAGCCCCCTTCCCAGCCTGGCTTTCCCGGGAATTCTGACCCCTTTGTGGCAATCCCAGGATTCCAGCCCCCTCCCAGCCTGGCTTTCCCGGGAATTCTGACCCCTTTGTGGCAATCCCGGGATTCCAGCCCCTTCCCAGCCTGGCTTTCCCGGGAATTCTGACCCCTTTGTGGCAATCCCAGGATTCCAGCCCCTTCCCAGCCTGGCTTTCCCGGGAATTCTGACCCCTTTGTGGCAATCCCGGGATTCCAGCCCCTTCCCAGCCTGGCTTTCCCGGGAATTCTGACCCCTTTGTGGCAATCCCAGGATTCCAGCCCCCTCCCAGCCTGGCTTTCCCGGGAATTCTGACCCCTTTGTGGCAATCCCAGGATTCCAGCCCCCTCCCAGCCTGGCTTTCCCGGGAATTCTGACCCCTTTGTGGCAATCCCAGGATTCCAGCCCCCTCCCAGCCTCATTTTCCCGGGATTCTGACCCCTTGGTGAGGATTCCCGGGATTCCAGCCCCCTCCCAGCCTCGTTTTCCCAGGAATTGTGACCCCTATTGTGGAATCCCAGGATTCCAGCCCCTTCCCAGCCTGGCTTTCCCGGGAATTCTGACCCTGTTGTGGGGAGCACGATTCCCACCAGGACCCAGCCTGAATGCTGCTGATTTTGGGGGGAATTTGTGGGATTTTGTTGAGAGTTTTAGGGAAAGCTCGAGATTATTCTGCCTGCTGCAGACTCGGTTCCGTGTTAATTGGTAACTCATTAAACCCCGCTGGGATCCCGGGAATGCAGCCTGGGAAGGGCTGGGGAATAATTTCAGCCCCTCCTGGCCCCCATCCCACCCTCTGGAATTCTTCAGGACCTCTCTGCCCCTGCCAAGTGCCGCCAGTTTTTCCACAACCATCTGAAAAAAAGAGGGGTTTTGGGGTGAAATCCCGTGGGTTTGGTGTCCAGAGGCTCCAGATGCTGCACCTCCCCGAGATCCTGGCTGACCCGGACCATCCTCGGATATTTCCCACGGAGCACCAACAGGAAAAGCCCAAGTGCAGCAGATTCTAATCCTCCCACTCCAGACTCAGCTGCAAATTTCCCCGAACCAGGGGAATTTTCCATCGGAAAATGGGATTGTGGCAGTCCAGGGAGGATCCCAGCGGTGTCTCAGGAGGGTGGGAGGAGGGATCAGCTTGGGATGAGCAAGGAGAACGGAGAAAACACGGAATTCTGGCAGCTTTTGGTGAGGTCGAAGCGGAGGAGGAGAAAAACTTCGTAACCATTGGATCATTGATTTAAGGAGAAAAGCTCCAAGACTGGGAAAACCAGTGAGAAAACCTTGGAAGCAGTGGGATTCTGGAGCCTGGAGATGGGATTGAGCTGAGGAGCTGGAAAAAAAATCTGAGGAAATGGGAAAATTGCCACGAGGAGAAGCAGTGAAAGTGGGAAAAATGGACCTGCCCAGGATCCTTGGGATTTTGGGGCCATTCCCAGTGGGATTTGTGCCCCCACTGGGGTCACAGTCCCAAAACCCTCCCAGCTCAGCTCGTTCTTGGCCTGGAAACTGCAGGGAAAACGTGGAAAAACAGGGAATGAAATCAGCCAAACCCTTGGATCGTGCCCCAGAGCTGGGATCCCAGGAAAAGCAGATTTTTTGGTGGCTCTTTGAGGTGTTTCAAATCTGTTTGTTGGCTCAGGCTGGGTTAATGGGTTAATCCTATTTCCAGGTGGGAATTTCTGGTGTTTCCAGGCTTGGACTTGGGGGAAAAACGGGAAGGAATTGGATAAAAGTGGGGCAGAAGTGGTCAGTGGATGGATAAAACCATTCCAGCAGCGGGATTTTGGGGCTGATCCAGTCAATCCCAAGGATGGATAAAACCATTCCAGCAGTGGGATTTTGGGGCTGATCCCCTCCATCCCAAGGATGGATAAAACCATTCCAGCAGTGGGATTTTGGGGCTGATCCCCTCCATTCCAGCCATGGATAAAACCATTCCAGCAGTGGGATTTTGGGGCTGATCCCCTCCATCCCAAGGATGGATAAAACCATTCCAGCAGTGGGATTTTGGGGCTGATCCCCTCCATCCCAATGCGTTTCCTCCCAACAACTTTTGGGACTGGAATAAATCCCAGTTTATTCCATCCTAACTGTGGGATTTGGGCACTGATCCCGCTCCTGGGGACGTTCCCGTTGCAACACCAGATTTCAGGGGCTGTTCCTGTTCCCAGGGCTGGATTTCAGGCACTGACACCATTCCTGCTGCCAGCTCCCGTTTCCCACCCCTGACTCTGGGGTTTTGGGTCCCATTCCTGTTTCCAGGGCTGGATTTCGGGGCCATTCCCAGGGCTGGATTTTGGGGCTACTCCCATTCCTGCTGCCAGCTCCCATTTCCCACCCCTGACTCCGGGGTTTTGGGTCCTGTTCCCGTTCCCAGGGCTGGATTTCAGGCACTGACACCATTCCTGCTGCCAGCTCCCATTTCCCACCCCTGACTGGGGGGTTTTGGGTCCCATTCCTGTTCCCAGGGCTGGATTTCGGGGCCATTCCCATTTCTGCTGCCAGCTCCCCTTTCCCACCCCTGACTGGGGGGTTTTGGGTCCCGTTCCCCTTCCCAGGAGCGAGTCCCGGGCCATGTTCTCCAAGAAGAAGAAGCGGGTGGAGATCTCGGCGCCGTCCAACTTCGAGCACCGGGTGCACACGGGTTACGACCCCTCGGAGCAGCGCTTCACGGGGCTGCCCCGCCAGTGGCAGGGGCTGCTCGAGGAGTCCGCCCGGCGCCCCAAGCCCCTCGTGGACCCCGCCTGCATCACCGCCATCCGCGGGGCCCACAAGGTGCAGAAAACCTCGGGAATCCAGGGGGGTGTGGGGCAGGGTGGGCCCAAACGGGTCCACGTCCTGGGTTTGGGGTCTTTGAGGAGGTGAAGGGGTGCTGGGTACTCTTTGGGGTTGAAATGGGGGTGGTTTGGGGGGCTTGGAAGGAGGGGATTTTGGGGTTGTTCAATATGTGGGGGTTGTGGAGCAGGTGAGGGGTTGCCAGACGCTCAGAAAGCCAAACTGGGAGGGATTTGGGGTCAGGGAGGTGGGAGCTGGGTCCCCGTGCCTTTCTTACCTCCCAAAAAGACAAACTGGGGGAGTTATGGACCAGGGGGGTCACGGTGCAGGGAGGGAGGAGCTGGGGGCTCATTCAGTCCCTAGGGTGGGTTTGGGGGAATTTGGAATCTCGGAGTATATCAGGGTGTCCTGGATGCTCTTTGGGGTCAAACTGGGAGGAGTTTGGGGGTCTTGGGGCAGGGTGATGAGGTGATGATTGAGTCCCCCAGGACAGGGATCCCCCGGTGAGACCCTTCCCCACACCTGGAACCAGCTGACCCCACGGGGACTCGGAGTCATTCCCACCTGATCTCTTCCCCATTGTGTGTGTTCCCAGTTGTTTAAGTCCCCCATGTTCCCACATCCCCCCATGTTCCCACATCCCCCCATTCCCACCTCAGCTCTGACATTCCCCCAGTTCCCACCCCATCAAACCCCCCAGCATTTTGGGACCCTCTCAGAGAGGCTAGCCCCCAGTCCCTGGGGAGCACCCAGGGTGGTGCAGGGCTGTGGGACTCTCCCAGACACACCCCCTCCCCTCTGCCCACCCTGCCACCCTCCTGCAGCCATTCCATGTCACCTTTCTGTTGTTTTTTTTCCCTTTTTCCCCGTTTCCCCCGCGTGTGTTCCCCCCTTCCCGCAGCCCATTGTGCGCGGCTCCAAAGGCACCCGGGATGGGGCCCCCGGGGGCCGGGACCGGACCCTGGCGTGGCTCCTGGACGAGCTGGCGGCCGTGTCCGTGTCCCGCTCCAACTCCCTGCGCCGGGACAGCCCCCCCTGCCCCTCCCGGCCCCTCCCGGAGAACGGCCTGGCCCCGGGAGCCCCCCGCTCCCGCCTGGAGCCCGCCAAGAGCCGCCGCGGGGAGCCGGAGCCCAGCCCCCAGTCCCAGCCCCGGGAGGACCCCCACGCTCACCCCCACCCCCCCGGGGGCCGCCCCAAATCCAGCTCGGCCGGAGAGGGGCCCCCGCGGCCCCCGGCCCGCGAGCAGCGCCCGCTCTCGGGGCCTGACCTGCGGCCCCCCGACGTCCCCGGCGCCCCCGGAGCGGGGCTGAAGACGGCGCCCGGACGCCCCTTCCACACCTACCCCCGTGCTGACACCGACCCCGGCCCGGGGGGCACTGCCCAGGTAAAGGGGTGTGCCCAGGCCTGTCCTCATCCTCCTCTTGCTCTTCTTCTTGCTGCTCTCCTTCCTTTTCCAGAGTGGGTTCTCTGCTCCTCTTCCTCACGGCTTCCGCTGGGATCAGCAGCAGCTTCCTTCCCCAGCCACATCCTTGGCTCTGGAGCAGTTTCTTCTCCTTTTTCTCCTTCTTCTCTTTCTTTTCCTTCTTCTTCTTTTTCTTTGGGTTCTTCTTCTTCTCTTCCTTTTCTTGTGCTTCTTCATCCTGGCTATGCTTGTCCTGTTCTTTCTCAGAAGCAGCTCCTCTGCTCCTCTTCCTTTCAGCTCCCCAGAATGGGGACGTGCCACCACCTCCCCTGCCACTGCTGCGCCCTTGGCACCCAAACAGTTTCCTCTTCCTCGCTCTCCCTCTTCTCTTTCTCCTTGGAAGCAGCTCCTCTGCTCTGCTTCCTCACAGCTTCCCTCGTCCCAGTTGGAATTGGGGCATCCTCAAGGCCTCCAGCTCCGAAATTCCCTCCTGGTGCTGCCTCTGGCCCCCAAGTCTCTTCCTCTTCCTCCTCCTCCTCACTCAGCCCTTCCCTGCAGCCTCTGGCCCCGAGTCTCTTCCTCTTCCTCCTCCTCCTCACTCAGCCCTTCCCTGCAGCCTCTGGCCCCCGAGTCTCTTCCTCTTCCTCCTCCTCCTCCTCACTCCCTCTGGCCCCTGGCATTCCCGCTGGAATTCGGGGGCTGACACCCACTCTCCCCTGTCCCCACAGGCCGAGCACCATGCGGGACGCCCCCAGGAGGTGACCCCCAATGGGCCGGTCCCCACGGGCGCTCCCGGTGCCCCCCAGGCCCCCGGCCCCCCACGCCCCAAAGCCCCGGAGCCGCCTCCCCCGGCCCCGGAGCCCCCGGCCCCGCGCGCCCCCGGCCCCGCGCCCGCCCCGGCGGGGGGGCCCCAGCGCGTGTCCCACGAGCAGTTCCGGGCGGCGCTGCAGATGGTGGTGGACCCCGGGGACCCCCGCACGTACCTGGACAACTTCATCAAGATCGGCGAGGGCTCCACGGGCGTCGTGTGCATCGCCACCGTGCGCGGCTCCGGGAAGCTCGTGGCCGTCAAGAAGATGGACCTGCGCAAGCAGCAGCGGCGGGAGCTGCTCTTCAACGAGGTGAGGGCAGCCCTGGGGACCCCCTGGCAGCCCTGGGGACCCCCTGGGAGGGAACTTCAGAGACCCTCAGGAACTCCTTGGATCCCTCAGGAGACCCTCATGGCCTCCTCAAAGCTCCTCAGAGCCCTCTTGGTGACCAACCAGGGACCTCCTGATGCCCTGGGGACCCCTGGGGACAGTGCCAGGCTCCCATCCCTGTGTCCCACCCCTGGCCAGGTGGTGATCATGCGGGACCACCAGCACGAGAACGTGGTGGAGATGTACAACAGTTACCTGGTGGGCGACGAGCTCTGGGTGGTGATGGAGTTCCTGGAGGGCGGCGCCCTGACGGACATTGTCACCCACACCAGGTGACCACCCTAGGGGGGGCAGGGGGGACAGAGGGGGCAGGGGGGGCAGGGGGCGGTGGCAGGGTGGCAGGCTGGTGACAGAGGTGGCAGGGGGCGGTGGCAGGCTAGTGACAGAGGTGGCAAGGTTGGCAGGGGTGGCAGGCTGGTGACAGAGGTGGCAGGGGGCGGTGGCAGGGGTGGCAGGCTGGTGACAGAGGTGGCAGGGGGCGGTGGCAGGGTGGGGACAGAGGTGACGAGGTTGGCAGGGGTGGCAGGCTGGTGACAGAGGTGGCGAGGTTGGCAGGGTGGCAGGCTGGTGACAGAGGTGGCAGGGGGCGGTGGCAGGGTGGGGACAGAGGTGACGAGGTTGGCAGGGTGGCAGGCTGGTGACAGGCTGCCATGCCCAGGATGTCAGAGGAGCAGATCGCGGCCGTGTGCCGCTCGGTGCTGCGGGCGCTCGCCGTGCTCCACGCCCAGGGCGTCATCCACCGCGACATCAAGAGCGACTCCATCCTCCTGACGCACGACGGGCGGGTAGGGATCCCCAGAACTCCCCCCAGACCTCCCCCCAGGCCTTTGGCACCCTGCCCTGAGCCGCCCTGGCCCCGCTGGCAGGTGAAGCTCTCGGATTTCGGGTTCTGCGCCCAAGTGAACAAGGACGTGCCGCGGCGCAAGTCCCTGGTGGGCACCCCGTACTGGATGGCCCCCGAGCTCATCTCCCGCCTGCCCTACGGCCCAGAGGTGGGTCAGGGGGCTTGGGGGAGCCTGGGGGGTCCTGGGGCACATTAGGGGGTGTTTAGGGTGGGTTTCAGGGGGTTTGGGGTGGGCGTGTGGGCCCCCAGGTTTATCTCCTGCCTTCTCTGCCACCCTGAGGTGTCTTGTGGGGAGGTTGGGACGGGTTTGAGGGTGCCCAGGGTGGGTTTAGGGAGAACAGGGTGGGTTCAGAAGGGGTTTAGGGGTGCTCAGGGTGGGTTTGGAATGGAGTTAGCAGTGCCCAGGGTGGGTTTAGGGAGAACAGGGTGGGTTCAGGGTTGCCCAGGGTGGGTTTGGGGAGCACAGAGTGGATTTAGGGTGGGTTCAGGGTTGCCCAGGGTGGGTTTGGGGAGCACAGAGTGGATTTAGGGTGGGTTCAGGGTTGCCCAGGGTGGGTTTGGGGGTACCCAGCGTATGTTTGAGGGGCTCCAAGTGGCCTCCCCATTCTGTGCAGACCCCCCCCATTCTGGATGCTGTATATTTGGGAGTGGGGGCATGGAATGGACTTGAGGGGCTCCCCCCTAACCCCCTCCTCATTTTTGGGGTGACTTTCCCCCCCCAGGTGGACATCTGGTCTCTGGGAGTGATGGTCATCGAGATGGTGGATGGGGAACCCCCTTATTTCAACGAGCCCCCCCTCAAGGCCATGAAGCTGATCCGGGACAACCTTCCCCCCCGGCTCAAGAACGGCCACAAGGTAACTCGGGGGGGGAGTCCCCCCCCTCCTGGGAAGCCCCGGGGGTGTCTCACAGCCCCCTCTCGTGCCCCCCAGGTGTCCCCATCCCTGAAGGGCTTCCTGGAGCGGATGCTGGTGCGGGACCCAGCGCAGCGGGCGAGTGCCCCGGAGCTGCTGCGCCACCCCTTCCTGGGTGTGGCGGGCCCCCCCGCCTGCATCGTGCCCCTCATGCGGCAGCACCGGCTGCGGTGAGACCCCCCTGCCCCGGGGGAGACCCCCCCTGCCCCAGGGGAGACCCCCCTGCCCCAGGGGAGACCCCCCTGCCCTGGGGGAGACCCCCCTGCCCCGGGGGAGACCCCCCCCCTGCCCCGGGGGAGACCCCCCACCCCGGGGGAGACCCCCTCCTGCTCCTCCTCCTCAGCAGCACCCCCAAACTGGAGTGGGACTGGGATGTTATGGGGGACAGCGGCCCCCCCAACCTGTACTACTGAGCTGGGGACCCCCCAGCAGAGATTTTGGGGGGCAGGGGGGAGCTGTCATCCCAGGGATTTGGGTTCCTCCTGGTCCCTCCTGCCTTTGGGACCCATTTTGGGGCATTCCCCCCTTTTTTTTGTTTTTTTTAGCCCCCTCTTTTCTACCCAGTTTGGGCACTGGGGTGTGGCCCCCCAACATCTCCGTGAGAGGGGGGTCCCTGAAACGACAGCCACCCCTCTCCCCAGCACACCACACTACTGATCAGGGTGTGTCCCTCCCCTGGGCCTTCCTCGTCCATTTTTGTTGATTTTGGGGTGTTTTTTGTTGGTTCCTTCTCCCCGGAACTCCCTCGTGCCCCCTCGGTTGTTTTTTAACAAAGTGATATTTATATGGTCGGGTTTTGTACCGCGCGGGACGGGGGGGCCCCGGGGGGACACGGGGCCCCCCCAGATTACACGTGTCCTTTTGGACCCACCGTGTGCTGTGTGCTTCTTTGGGGGGTGGGGGGCACCTCTGACCTGCCCGCGGAGCGTGGGGACACCCCCTCCCCAATAAAGGACCCCCCTGACATGCCCACGGGGTAGGGGGTGTGGGCACGCCCCCTCCCCAATAAAGGACCCCCCTGACATGCCCAGGGGGTAGGGGGTGTGGGCACGCCCCCTCCCCAATAAAGGACCCCCCTGACATGCCCACGGGGTAGGGGGTGTGGGCACGCCCCCTCCCCAATAAAGGACCCCCCAGGCAGGAGCTGCTGCTGCCTCAGGGCTTTATTGGCTGCAGGGGGGGCAGGGGGGGCATGGCTGTGCTGGCTCACGGGGCACGCGGCGTCTCGCGGTGGCTTGGCTCGGCTCGGGTCAGCCTGGCTTGGCTCACATTGGCCAGGCTTGGCTCGGGTCAGCCTGGCTTGGCTCACATTGGCCAGGCTTGGCTCGGCTTGGCTTGGCTCATGTTGGCCAGGCTTGGCTCGGGTCGGCCTGGCTTGGCTCACGTTGGCCAGGCTTGGCCAGGCTTGGCTCGGCTTGGCTTGGCTTGGCTCATGTTGGCCAAGCTTGGCTTGGCTTGGGTCGGCCCCTGATGGTGAATCATGGCCAGTGCCAGCTGGTGTTGAGTTGGCTGGGCCAGCGTTGGTTTGTGTTGGCTCCTCTTGGCCAACTTGAGGACAGTTTGGCCCACGTTGGCTCAGGCTGACCCGCGCCGACTCGTGTTGGCTCGCAGCGACGTGCGCTGGCCCGTCCTGACCCACGCCAGGTCATGGTGACCCACGTTGGCACGTCCTGACCCACGTTGGCACGTCCTGACCCACGTTGGCACGTCCTGACCCACGCCAGGTCATGGTGACCCACGTTGGCACGTCCTGACCCACGTTGGCACGTCCTGACCCACGTTGGCACGTCCTGACCCATGTTGACTCAGGCTGACCCGCGCTGACTCGTGTTGGCACATCCTGACCCTCGGTGGCTCACGGTGACCCACGCTGACCCAGGCTGGCCCGTGCTGACCCAGGCTGGCCCGTGCTGACCCAGGCTGGCCCGTCCTGACCCGTGTTGGCCCGTCCTGACCCGCGACAGCTCGCAGTGACCCGCGTTGGCTTGTGCTGACCTTTGCTGGCCCATCCTGACCAGTGCTGGCTCGCATTGGCTCGCAGTGGCCCACGCTGGCCCATCCTGACCTGCGGTGGCTCGTGGTGACCCACGTTGGCTCACAGTGACCCGTGCTGACCCGCGCTGGCCCATCCTGACCCGTGCTGGCCCATCCTGACCTGCGGTGGCTCATGGTGACCCACGTTGGCTCACAGTGACCCGTGCTGACCCGCGCTGGCCCATCCTGACCTGTGCTGACCTGCGCTGACCCATGTCCCCTCCGTGCTGCCACCCCGTGTCCCCGGTGCTGCCCCACGTCCCCGGTGCTCACTTGCAGGTGCAGTACAGGGCGCAGATGGCGTCGTTCAGTCTCTGAAGAGCCCCCGGTGCACCTCCTGCAGCCTGCTGTCCCCGGTGCACCTCCTGCAGCCTGCTGTCCCCCGGTGCACCTCCTGCAGCCTGCTGTCCCCCGGTGCACCTCCTGCAGCCTGCTGTCCCCGGTGCCGCCCCGCGTGCCCGGTGCTCACTTGCAGGTGCAGTACAGGGCGCGGATGGCGTCGTTCCAGTGGCCGAAGAGCCCCCGGTGCACCTCCTGCAGCCGCGGCACGGCGCCGGCGCTGAAGTGGCGCATGTTGCCCTCCTTGGCCCGGCGCGACCAGACGGTGAGCTCGCAGCGGGTGCCCACCACGAGCGAGGAGGCGCGGCCGGCCCAGCCGCGGGGCATGTAGGGCATGTCGGTGCCCGGCGGCACGTCCAGCGCGGCCCCGGCGCAGCACTGCTCGTAGTAGGGGCTGGCGTCGGCGTAGAGCAGCGCGCAGAGCCGGGTGCCGTTGGCGGGGCGCAGCTGGGCGGGCGAGGGGCACTGCGCGCTCGCCCCCCCAAACCCCAGCGCGGCCACCAGCGTCACCAGCAGCGCCAGCATCGCTGTCACCTCCCGCCGTCACCTCCCTGCCCCGGGGCCTTGCTGGGGCGCTTATAGCCCGGCCCAAGGCCGTGGGGCGGGGCACACCTGGGAGAGGGCGCAGGTGTGTGTGGCAGCTCCCCGGGAAGGGACACAGGTGTGGGGGGCACGAGGTTCGCAGCCTCCCGCCCCTCCCCAGCATGGGAAGGGACACAGGTGTGTGCAGAGGGGACACAGGTGTGTGGAGAAGGGACACGGGGGGTGGGGGGAGGGTTCCAAGGTCTGCAGCCCCCTCCCCACCATGGGAAGGGACACAGGTGTGTGAAGGGACACAAAGAGGGGGGTTCCAAGGTCTGCAGCCCCCTCCCCACCATGGGGACACAGGTATGTGGAGAAGGGACACAGGTGTGTGAAGGGACACCAAGGGGGGGGTTCCAAGGTCTGCAGCCCCCTCCCCACCATGGGAAGGGACACAGGTGAGGGGGGGTACGAGGTCTGCAGCCCCTCCCCCTGCCGTGGGAAGGGACAGAGGTGCCCATCCCGGGCCCCCAGGCCTTGGGCAGGGGGAGGAGCCAAGGTCAGGCTGGGCCCCAGGTGCTCTGGATGCAAATGAGGGCATAATTAGCCGGGGCTTTTCGCTGGTGGACTCCGCCCCTTATTTGCATATTCATGATGCCGTCCTGGCCCCCCGAGCTCCCCGCGACGGTCACCATGGCAACCGCAGGGGGCGGGCATTGTTGCTTCATTAGCATAGTTCTGGCCCGCCCACATTGCGGGGCTGGAGGGGAACAGACAGGGTGGGAGAGCCTGGGGGGAGGGGCTCGCACTGGGCTGGGACGCCCCCCAGGAAATGAAACCCCCTGCCCCAAAATACAGAGCCCACCCCCCGAATTCACACTGGTGTTTCTGCCCCGGGGGGCCACAGGTTTTTAATGTAAAAACTCGTGTTAAACACTGCGGGGGCCCGAGGGGGGCGGCTGGTGGGGGGGCGGCGTCTTGGGGAGGGGGACACGGGGAGGAGCTGAGGCATTTTGGGGAGGGGGGGGGAAATGGGGCTGGGAGGGAAATGGGTGGGGGGGCTGGGGGCGCCCCCCCAGGGTTATCCAGACCAGCCAGATAGGAACCCCCGGGTCGAGTTGGGGGGGGGGGCAGAGGCCACGGGAGGGACACACGGGGGGGTCCCCAGGCATCCGGGGGGGCCCCCCCTTTTTGCCCCCCCCCCATCCCCACGGGAGGGGGGTTTTGGGGGGAGGGGGCTGCGGGTCTCGTGTCATCTGTGCAGAGATGTCGGGGGCGTGCGCGGGGCCCCCCCGGCCCGGCCGAAGGCACCGCGGGGGGGGCGGGCCGGGCACGCGCGTGGGGCGGCGGGGGGGCCACACGGATTTTGGGGCGCACACACAAGTCCCAGGTGCGCATCTCGGGGGGGTGGGGGGAGACACACACGCGTGGGGGGAGCCGCAGGATGTTCCGGACACGCCACGCGCGGTTCGGGGGGCGGGGGGGGCGCGGTCCCCGTCACGGCCCCCACGCGGGTCGCGCCGCCCGCACGTGCCCGGGCCCCACGCGTGCGGGTTCTTCAGGGGGGAAAGGTTTGCATACAGGTACCCCCGGGGGGGGGGGGGGACACCTGGCGGGTTCCCAGTGGCACCTGGTGGCATCCACGGGGGATCCCAAACGGGTCCGGGGGGGCTCCCGGGACGCCCCCTCCCCACCCCCCCCCCCCCGCAAGAGCCGCCGGGGCTGAGTTTGGTCACCCGGGACCACCCAGGAACGGAGGGGGGGGGTCCCACCGCTGCCCCCCCAGGAAGATTTGGGGGTCCCAGGGGGTGCTGCCGAAGGGGGGTCCCGAGAGGGGGTCGGGGGAGATTCCCACCGCCCCCCCCTCAGACGGTGCTCTCCAGCATCCAGTGGGTGCTGCCGAAGGAGGGGCGCAGGGGGGGGCCCAGAGGGGTCCCCTCGGGCGCGTCCAGCCGCGGCAGGGACCCGTGGCGCCGCGGCCGCGCCCGCCGGGGGTAGCTGTGGCTGGGGAACAACCCCCGCGCCCCCCCCCGCCGCCGCGGGACCCCCGCCCGCCGCCGCCGGGGGCAGCGGGGGCAGCGGGGGCAGCTCGGGGGTCTCGGCGGGCCGGGGGCCGCCGTTGGTCTGCGAGCAGACGCTGGTGAGCGCGGGCGGGGGGCGCCTCGCCCCCGCCGCCGCCTTCCAGCGCGCCGTGAGGATGAGGATGAAGACGAGCACGGAGGCGGCGATGGCGGCGCCGATGACGATGATGACGGTGCCCCCCAGGAAGTGGGGCCGGGGCGGCGCGGAGCAGCCCGGAGGGGCGGCGGCCGTGGCGAAGGAGACGCAGCCGAGCGGGCGGGGGGCGGCGGGGGGGTCCCCGGCCACGCGCAGCGCGGACACGCAGAGCTCGTACTGGCGCCCCGGGGCCAAGTCCCGCAGCACGAAGGTGCGGCTGGAGGGGGGCAACAACCTGGGGAGGGGGCGAGGGGGAGTCGGGGGAGGGGCGAGGCCCCGGCGCCCCCCTTTCGCCCCCCCCCCTCCCCCGCAGGGAGCAGAAAACCCACCCAGGACCCCTCAGAGAGTCCCAGGATCCCCCAAACGCCTCCTCAGTCACCCCCCAGACACCGCAAAGACTCCCCAGGACACCCCTGAGTGCCCCTAGGACCTCGCCAGCGACCCCCCTGAAGCCCCCGAGACATGCAGAACTCCCTTGATACCCCCCAGATCCCCTCAGAGGCCCCCAGTGCCCCCCAATACCTCCCTGAACCCTCCAGGACACACAAATCATTCCCAGACCCCCCCTGGCGCCCCACAGGGACCCTCAAAATCCAGTTGAGCCCACCCCCGGGAGCCCCCCAGGCCACTTTGGAGCCCCCAAGACCCCCCAAAATCCACTTGAAGCCCCCCGACCTGCCCAGCACTGCCCCAAGCCCACTTGAGCTTCCCCCAGAGCTGCCCAGCCCCCCCTGGAGCAGCACAGGTCTCCCCCAGACCCCTCGCAGGCCCTTCCCAGCCCCTCAGGACACCTGCCCGGGGGGTCCCAGGTGCCCACCTGTAGACCAGGGCGTCGTCGGCCGAGCTGTTGTACTGGATCTGCACCATGCGCACGCCGGGCACGTGGCGCTGCGGCAGCCACCGGATGCGCGCCGAGGACGCCGTCACCTCGGCCGCCACCACCCGCCGCTCCCCGGGGCCCCCCCAGGTGTCATTGCCGCCCGCCTGGGCCATATCCGAGGGGCCGGGCCCCGCCTCGGCCCCGTCCCCGTCGCCATCCCGCGCCCCCCGCGGCACCGGCAGCGGCACCACCACCACGTCGACGCGCGCGGCCGCCTCGCCCGCGGCGTTGGCGGCCACGCAGGTGAAGCCGCCGTGGTCCCTCAGCGTGGCCACGCGCAGCTCCAGGGAGCCGTCGGCGCCCACCGAGCGCCGGGAGCCGTTCTGCACCACGCGCCCGTCGGGGCCCAGCCAGTGCAGCGCGGGCGGTGGGTCCCCGACGGCGGCGCAGCCCAGCCGCAGCGGCTGCCCCTCGGTGACGGCCGGCGGGTGCGCGGCCGCGGCGGTGACGGCGGGCGCCCGGCAGGTCAGCTCCTCCTCGGGCACGGCGCCCAGCAGCCGCCCGGCCAGCGGCGCCGGCGTGGCGCAGGTCTCCAGGCGGCCCGGCTGGGCCACGCGGCGCAGCCACAGCAGTTCGCAGTTGCAGTGCAACGGGTTCCCCCCGGCCGCCAGCGCCGGCCCCGGCGGCCCCGGCACCGGCGGCAGCGCCCGCAGCCGGTTGGCCGTCAGGTCCAGCCTGGCCAGGCGCGGCAGCCGCGCCACGGCGCCGGCCGGCACCCGCTCCAGCAGATTGTGGTCCAGAGTCAGCGTGGCCAGGCTGCCCATGGCGGCCACGGCGTCCCAGGGCAGCGCCGGCAGGTTGTTGTGCGACAGGTCCAGGTCCTCCACGGTGGCGGCGAAGGCGGCGAAGGCGGCGGCGTCGATGGCGGCCAGCTGGTTGTTGGCCAGGATGAGGTGGCGCAGGCTGGCCAGCCCGCGCAGCTGCGGCCCGCTCAGCGCCGGCAGCCGGTTCCCGTCCAGGTGCAGCGCCCGCAGCGCGCGCAGGTCGGCGAAGGCGCCGGGGGCGAGGCGGCGCAGCCCGTTCCGCGACAGCGTCAGGTGCACCAGGCTGCTCATGTTGGCGAAGTCGGCGCGGCCCACGGCGCCGATGAAGTTGTCGGCCAGGCGCAGCTCCACGGCGCCGCGGTCCAGGCTGGGCGGCACGGCCAGCAGCCCCGTGCGGGCGCACAGCAGCGTGGGGCTGGGCGCGGCCGCGGGGCACAGGCAGCGCGGGGGGCAGCGCGGCGATGGGGGGGACACCGGGACCCCCGCCCCGGACACGGCGCCCAGCATCACCAGCGGCACCAGCAGCTTCGCCATCCCCGCGGCCGCGCCTGCGCGCCGGGAAACAGCGGGGGTCAGGGGGGCGCGGGGCCCGGCGGAGCCCGGGGGATCCCAGCGAGGTCCCACAGACCCCGGGGGACGCCAGGGGATCCCCAGATCCCAGGGGATCCCAGCAGGGCCCAGTGGATCCCAGCAGAGCCCGGGGGATCCCACTGAGATCCCACTGCCCCCCGGGGGATGCCAGGACATCCCCAGGATCCCAGGGGATCCCAGTGGATCCCAGCAGAGCCCAACAGGGCCCAGCAGATCCCAGTAGATCCTGCCTGTCCTGCAAGATCCCAGCACACCACAAACCCCCAGTGATCCCAGTAAGATCCAGTTGTCCCAGTGAGATCCCAGTTGTCCCAGTGAGATCCCAGTAAGATCCCAGTTGCCCCAGTGAGATCCCAGTAAGATCCCAGTTGCCCCAGTTAGATCCCAGTTGTCCCAGTGAGATCCCAGTAAGATCCCAGTTGTCCCAGTAAGATCCCAGTTGCCCCAGTAAGATCCAGTTGTCCCAGTGAGATCCCAGTTAGATCCCAGTTGCCCCAGTACCTCCTCTCAGGGCTCCATGATGGTCCTGTCCAGGCGTCGCCGTGGGGCCTGTGGGGACAGGGGACGGACCAGTACGGACCAGTACGGACCAGTACGGACCAGTACGGACCAGTACAGGCTGCACATCCATCAATAAGGACCAGCATGGACCAGGACAAACCAGTACAGACCAGCACAGATTCACACCCACCAGTACGGACCAGTACAGACCAGTTGAGCAGCACACAGCCCAGCACAGCCCAGTTCGGCCCAGTTCAGCCCAGCATGGCCCAGTTCAGCCCAGCACATCCCAGTACAGCCCAGTACAGCCCAGCACATCCCAGCATGGCCCAGTACATCCCAGTTCAGCCCAGCATGGCCCAGTTCAGCCCAGCATGGCCCAGCACATCCCAGCACAGCCCAGCACAGCCCAGTTCGGCCCAGTTCAGCCCAGCATGGCCCAGTTCAGCCCAGCATGGCCCAGCACATCCCAGCACAGCCCAGCACAGCCCAGTTCGGCCCAGTTCAGCCCAGCATGGCCCAGTTCAGCCCAGCATGGCCCAGTTCAGCCCAGCACATCCCAGTACAGCCCAGTACACCCCAGCACAGCCCAGTACAGCCCAGTACAGCCCAGTACACCCCAGTACAGCCCAGTACAGCCCAGTACATCCCAGCATGGCCCAGCACATCCCAGTACAGCCCAGCACAGCCCAGCACAGCCCAGCATGGCCCAGCACAGCCCAGTACATCCCAGTACATCCCAGCACGGCCCAGTATAGCCCAGTTCAGCCCAGCATGGCCCAGTTCAGCCCAGCATCCCCTGCGCACCCCACGGGGTCCATTCCAGGTTAACACGGCCCAGTACAGCCCACTATGGACCAGCACAGACCACTATGGACCAGTATGGCGCAGTACAGACCAGCACATCCCAGTACCTCCCACTACAGCCCAGCACAGCCCAGTACATCCCAGTACAGCCCAGTACAGCCCAGCACAGCCCAGCATGGCCCAGTACAGCCCAGCACAGCCCAGCATGGCCCAGTACATCCCAGTACAGCCCAGTACAGCCCAGTACATCCCAGTACATCCCAGCACAGCCCAGCACAGCCCAGTACAGCCCAGCACAGCCCAGTACAGCCCAGCACAGCCCAGCACAGCCCAGTACAGCCCAGTACATCCCAGTACATCCCAGTACATCCCAGCACAGCCCAGCATGGCCCAGTACAGCCCAGTACATCCCAGCATGGCCCAGTACAGCCCAGCACATCCCAGTACAGCCCAGTACATCCCAGTACAGCCCAGTACAGCCCAGCACAGCCCAGTACATCCCAGTACAGCCCAGCACATCCCAGCACAGCCCAGTACATCCCAGTACATCCCAGTACATCCCAGCACAGCCCAGTACGGCCCAGTTCAGCCCAGTACAGCCCAGTACAGCCCAGCACATCCCAGTACGGCCCAGCACAGCCCAGCACAGCCCAGTACAGTCCAGCATGGCCCAGTATAACCCAGTACAGCCCAGTACATCCTGGAATGTCCCAGGGCAGGCCAGTCCCCCCCAGTACATCCCAGTACAGCCCAGCACAGCCCAGCACAGCCCAGTCCCCCCCAGTCCCCCCCAGTCCCCCCCAGTACATCCCAGTACATCCCAGTCCCCCCAGCCCCGCGGTACCTGGGGGGGCTCAGCCCCCGGACGCTCCCATCGCTGCTCCGGGGGGGGAGGGGGGGTCGGGCCGCGCCCTACCGGGGGAGCATCGGGGGGGCACCGGGAGGGGGGGGGCACCGGGAGGGGGGGGGGGAACCGGGAATTGGGGCGGGGGGCACCGGGAATGGGGAGGGGCGATGGGGGGAGGGTTGTCGGGAATCACCGGGATGGGACTGGGGGGGGTGGAGGGGGCCGGGATGGCGGGGGGCACACCGGGATGGCGGGGGGCACACCGGGATGGGGGATGGGGACGGGGATGGAGCCGGGAGGGAGCCGGGATGGAGCCGGGGATGGAGCCGGGATGGATCCGGGATGGATCCGGGATGGAGCCGGGATGCGGGGATGGATCCGGGATGGATTCGGGATGGATCCGGGATGGATCCGGGATGGAGCCGGGATGGAGCCGGGATGGAGCCGGGATGGAGCCGGGATGGATCCGGGATGGATCCGGGATGGAGCCGGGATGGAGCCGGGATGGATCCGGGATGGATCCGAAATGGAGCCGGGATGCGGGGATGGATCCCGGGCGCGGCCGCCGGGCTGGCGGTGCCGGGGGTCCCGGAGCAGCCCCGGGCCCGCCGCCCCGAGAGGCCCCGGTGAGGCCCCGGTGAGGCCCCGGTGAGGCCGCGGCCGCCGCTCGGAGCCGCAGAACCGGCGGGGCGGGGCCGGGCGGGGCCGGGGCGGGGCCGCGGGGGGCGGGGCCGCGGGGGGGAGCGCGGGCGCGCGGACGGACAGCGGGACGGACAGACGGACACCGGGATGGACACGGGGATGGACAGACGGACAGACAGATGGACACGGGGATGGACAGACGGACACGGGGATGGAGACACGGACAGACAGATGGACACGGGGATGGACACGAGGATGGACAGACGGACACGGGGATGGACACGGGGATGGACAGACGGACACCGGGATGGAGACACGGACAGACGGACAGCTGGATGGACACGGGGATGGACACGGGGATGGACAGACGGACAGCGGGATGGACACACGGACACGGGGATGGACTCGGGGATGGACAGACGGACACGGGGATGGAGACACGGACAGACAGATGGACACGGGGATGGACACGGGGATGGACACGGGGATGGACAGACGGACACGGGGATGGAGACACGGACAGACAGATGGACACGGGGATGGATACGGGGATGGACAGACGGACACGGGGAGGGACACAGGGACACAGGGATGGACACGGGGATGGACAGACGGACACGGGGATGGACACACAGACACACAGACAGACACGGGGATGTACACAGGGACACCGGGACAGACAGACGGACACGGGGAGGGTCACAGGGATGGACACTGGGGTGGACAGACAGACTGGGACACATAGACATGGGGACAGACACAGCGACACGGGGATGGACACACGGACATGGGAGTGGGCACAGACACGGGGATGGACAGATGGACATGGGGAGGCACTGGAGGGACACTGGGAGATACTGGGGGGTCCTGGGGGTTACTGGGGGGTTACTGGGACACACTGGGGGTTACTGGGAGTTACTGGGGGGGCCCTGGGGGTTACTGGGGGGCACTGGGAGTTACTGGGAGGGTTACTGGGACACACTGGGGGGCACTGGGACACACTGGGGGTTACTGGGAGTTACTGGGGGGCACTGGGAGGGCACTGGGGTATACTGGGAGTTACTGGGAGTTACTGGGACACACTGGGGGTTACTGGGGGGCACTGGGGGGTTACTGGGGGGCACTGGGGGTTACTGGGAGTTACTGGGACACACTGGGGGTTACTGGGGGGCACTGGTGGGATTCGGCTGGCCCCGCCCCCAGCGTGGAAGGCGTGTCCAAGGGAAGGGCGTGGTCTCAGTGATTGACGGTTGGTGCGGAGGGGCGCGGCCTGACCAGCGCGAGGGGCGGGGCCCGGCGCGGCGCACCCCCGAGGCCCCGCCCCCGCAGAGCGCGCGCGCCTGCGCGCGGAGGGGGGCACCTCCCATTGGTTCCCACCCGCGCCGCTCCGCCCTCTCATTGGCCCGTTGGCGGCGACGGCGCCGTGACGCAACGACGCAGGCGTGCGTGCGGTGCGCGCTGACGTTGCGCGGCGGCGGCGGCGGCGGCGGTGAGTGAGGGGCGGCCGCGACCCCCGGGGGCCGCCGGGCCCGAGCGGAGCCTCCGGGGCCGCCCGCGACCCCCAGCGCCCCCCCGCGGGCTCCCAGGGCCTCCCCGGCCCGGCCGCAGCGCCCGGGACCGGCCCCGGCCCCGCCGGGCCTGCGCCCCCCGCGCCCGCCGCGCTGAGGGGAGAGCGGGGCGGGCGGGGGAGCCGCGGCCCCGTGAGGGGACACCGGGGGGCCACTGAGCCCGTGTGGGGCGGCTGTACCGGGGGGATCGCTGTGGGTGGGAGGGGAGCTGGTCCGTGTGGGAGCGCCCGCAGTCACCGGGAGGGGTCCCGGTCACCGTGACGGGTGCCGTTTGCTTTTGTGGGTCCCGGTCACCGGGAGGGGTCCCTGTGACCGTGGGGGGTCCCGGTCCCCGGCAGGGGTCCCGGGCCGCTCTGGGGGTGGGCCCTCGTTCCCTGTGGGGGTCCCTAATGCCTTTGTGGGGGTCTCTGATCCCTCTTGGGGGTCCCTAATGCCTTTGTGGGGTCCCTGGTCCCTCTTGGGGGTCCCTAATGCCTTTGTGGGGGTCCCTGGTCCCTCTTGGGGGTCCCTAATGCCTTTGTGGGGGTCCCTGGTGCCTTTTGGTGGTCGCTGTTCCCCTGGGGGGGTGGTCCCTGTTCCCCTATTCCTTGGGGGGGAGGGTGGTCTTTCCCCATTCGGGGGTCCCCGTGTGGATCTGACCCCCCCTCCCCTCTCTTTCCACAGGACCCTCTGGACCCTCACTCCCAGCCCGGGGGGGGTGGTCCTTGTTCCCCTATTTCTGGGGGGGCTCTCCCCACTCGGGGGTCCCTGGTGCCTTTTGGGGGTCGCTGTCCCCCCGAGTGGAGTGGTCCTTGTTCCTGGGGGGGGGGGGGGGGGTCTCTCCTCGCTCGGGGGTCTCAAGGGTCCCCCTGGTGCCCCCCCTGACCCCCCTCCTCTCTCTCTCTGCAGGACCCTCCAGACCCTCATTCCCAGTCCTGGGGGGTGGTCCTTGGGGCTCTCCTCACTCGGGGGTCTCAGGGATCCCCTCTCAGACCTGACCCCCCTCCCCTCTCTCTCTCCACAGGGCCCTCCGGACCCTCGCACCCTGGGGGGGTGGTCCTTGTTCCCCTATTCCTGGGGGGGGTCTCAGGGATCCCCTCTCAGACCTGACCCCCCCTCCCCTCTCTCTCTCCACAGGACCCTCCGGACCCTCGCTCTGTGCCCTGGGGGGGTGGTCCTTGGGGCTCTCCTCACTCGGGGGTCTCAGGGATCCCCTCTCAGACCTGACCCCCCTCCCCTCTCTCTCTCTGCAGGACCCTCCGGACCCTCGCTCCCAGTCCCTGGGGGGGTGGTCCTTGGGGCTCTCCTCACTCGGGGGTCTCAGGGATCCCCTCTCAGACCTGACCCCCCCCTCCCCTCTCTCTCTCCGCAGGACCCTCCGGACCCTCGCTCCGTGCCCCGGGGGGGCCCCTCGGCACCCCCCGCCTGCTCCCCCCCATGCGCTGCCCAGCCCGGGGGGGCCCCCCCGCCACCTGAGGAGGGGGGGGCAGGTCCCGCTGGGCCCCCTGCCCGAGCGCCGGCCCGGCCATGATGTTCCGCGAGCAGGTGGGCATCGTGGCGGGCTGGTTCCGCGGCTGGAGCGAGTGCGAGCAGACGGTGGCGCTGCTGGCGCTGCTGAAGCGCGTGACGCGCACGCAGGCGCGCTTCCTGCAGCTCTGCCTCGAGCACTCGCTGGCCGACTGCGCCGACATCCACCTGCTCGAGGCCGAGGCCAACAGCGCCGGTGAGGGCTGGGGGAGTGTCCGGGGGGTTATGGGGGTCCTGGGGGGGTTACGGGGGTCCTGGGGGGGTTATGGGGGGGTTACGGGGGTCCTGGGGGGGTTATGGGGGTCTTGGGGGGGTTACAGGGCCCTGACATCCACCTGCTCGAGGCCGAGGCCAACAGCGCCGGTGAGGGCCGGGGGAGTGTCCGGGGGGGTTACGGGGGTCCTGGGGGGGTTATGGGGGTCCTGGGGGGGTTACGGGGGGGTTACGGGGGTCCTGGGGGGGGTTACAGGGGGGTCACAGGGCCCTGACATCCACCTGCTCGAGGCCGAGGCCAACAGCGCCGGTGAGGGCCGGGGGGGTGTACAGGGGGGTTATGGGGGTCCTGGTGGGGTTATGGGGGTCCTGGGGGGGGTTACAGGGGGGTCACAGGGCCCCGACATCCACCTGCTCAAGGCCGAGGCCAACAGCGCCGGTGAGGGCACGAGGAGTGTCCGGGGGGGTTACGGGGGTCCTGGGGGGGTTACGGGGGTCCTGGGGGGGGTCATAGGGGGGTTACAGGGGTCCTGGGGGGGTTACGGGGGGGTTACAGGGCCCTGACATCCACCTGCTCGAGGCCGAGGCCAACAGCGCCGGTGAGGGCCGGGGGAGTGTACAGGGGGGTTACGGGGGTCCTGGTGGGGTTCCCGGGGTCTCTGGGGGTCCTTGTATCTTCCCTGGCGTGTCATGGGGAGCTTGAGGGAGTTTCCAGCTTCTGTCCTCTGCTCGTCCCCTGTCCCAGCTGCCATCCTCTGGTGGCGCTGCTGTCCCTGCTGACCCCTGCGTCCCTCCTGTCCCTTCTGTCCCCAGCTGCCATCTTCTGGTGGCGCTGCTGTCCCTGCTGACCCCTGCGTCCCTCCTGTCCCTCCTGTCCCTTCTGTCCCAGCTGCCATCCTCTGGTGGCACTGCTGTCCCTGCTGACCCCGGGCATCCCTCCTGTCCCTTCTGTCCCCAGCTGCCATCTTCTGGTGGCGCTGCTGTCCCTGCTGACCCCTGCGTCCCTCCTGTCCCTTCTGTCCCAGCTGCCATTTTCTGGTGGCACTGCTGTCCCTGCTGACCCCTGCGTCCCTCCTGTCCCTTCTGTCCCCAGCTGCCATCTCGCAATGGCGCTGCTGTCCCTGCTGACCCCTGCGTCCCTCCTGTCCCTCCTGTCCCCAGCTGCCATCTCGCAGTGGCGCTGCTGTCCCTGCTGACCCCTGCGTCCCTCCTGTCCCTCCTGTCCCCAGCTGCCATCTCGCAGTGGCACTGCTGTCCCTGCTGACCCCTGCGTCCCTCCTGTCCCTTCTGTCCCAGCTGCCATTTTCTGGTGGTGCTGCTGTCCCTGCTGACCCCTGCGTCCCTCCTGTCCCTTCTGTCCCCAGCTGCCATCTCGCAGTGGCACTGCTGTCCCTGCTGACCCCTGCGTCCCTCCTGTCCCTCCTGTCCCCAGCTGCCATCCTCTGGTGGCGCTGCTGTCCCTGCTGACCCCTGCGTCCCTCCTGTCCCTCCTGTCCCCAGCTGCCATCTCGCAGTGGCGCTGCTGTCCCTGCTGACCCCTGCGTCCCTCCTGTCCCTTCTGTCCCCAGCTGCCATCTCGCAGTGGCCCCAGGAGCCCGCCGAGGCGGCCGTGGCCCTGCTGCTGGCCCACCTGCCGCTGCTGCAGCCGGGCAACGCGGCGGCCAAGGCCGAGTACATGAAGCGGCTGCAGAAGGTGCTGGCCGACGCCATCGAGAGCAACCGCTGCGTGGAGGAGTCGCGGCAGCTGCTCTCGTACGCGCTCATCCACCCCGCCACCACGGCCGACGACCGCAGCGCGCTCGCCCTGTGGCTCGGGCACCTGGAGGAGCGCCTGGCCCCGCCCGGGCCGCCGCCCCAGCGCCGCCCCCCGGGCCACGAGTGGCCCCCCGAGCCCCCCGAGCCCGGGGGAGGGTGGGCAGAGCAGCAGCAGCAGCAGCAGCAGCACGGGACGGGGACGGCGCCGCGGGAGAACGGGCACCCTGCGTTCCAGGGGGGCGGAGGTACCGGGGGGAAATGGGGGGGAAATGGGGAAAAATGGGGGAAAATGGGGGGAAATGGGGGAAAAATGGGGGGAAATGGGAAAGGGCACCCCGCCTTCCAGGGGGGCGGAGGTAATGGGGGAATGGGGGAAAATGGGGGAAAATGGGACAAGGGCACCCCACCTTCCAGGGGGGCGGAGGTACCGGGGGGAAAACGGGGCAAAATGGGGGGAAATGGGGAAAAATGGGGGGGAAATGGGGAAAAATGGGGAAAAATGGGGAAAGGGCACCCCGCATTCCAGGGGGGCGGAGGTACCGGGGGGAATGGGGGGAAATGGAGAAAGGGCACCCCGCGTTCCAGGGGGGCGGAGGTACCGGGGGGAAAATGGGGAAAAATGGGGGGAAAATGGGGAAAAATGGGGAAAAATGGAGAAAGGGCACCCCGCGTTCCAGGGGGGCGGAGGTACCGGGGGGAAAACGGGGGGAAAATGGGGAAAAATGGGGGGAAATGGGGAAAAATGGGGGGAAATGGGAAAAGGGCACCCCGCCTTCCGGGGGGTCAGGGGGAATGGAGGGAATGGGGAAAAATGGGGGGAAAATGGGGGGAAATGGGAAAAGGGCACCCTGCGTTCCAGGGGGCGGAGGTACCGGGGGGAAAACGGGGGGAAAATGGGGGGAAATGGGGAAAAATGGGGAAAAATGGGAAAAGGGCACCCTGCCTTCCAGGGGGCGAAGGTACCAGGGGGGAATGGGGAAAAATGGGGAAAATGGGGGAAAAGGACACCCTGCATTCCAGGGTGGCAGAGGTACTGGGGGGAATGGGTGGAAATGGGGAAAAACGGGGGGAAATGGCGGGAAATGGGGGGAAAATGGGGGAAAAGGACACCCCGCATTCCAGGGTGGCAGAGGTACTGGGGGGAATGGGGGGAAATGGGGAAAATGGGGGGGAAGGCAGAAAAGGACACCCCACGTTCCAGGGTGGTGGAGGGGTCTGGCGGGCTGGGGAGGGTCCTGGGGCTTTGGGTGGGGGGTCCGAGGGGCTGGGGCGGGGTCTGAGGGGCTGGGGCGGGGTCCGAGGGGCTGGGGCGGGGTCCGAGGGGCTGGGGAGGGGTCGCTGTGCCCCCCCCTGACGGTGCCCCTGTCCCCCCCAGCCCTGCCGTGCCAGCTGCACCCCAGCCCCCTGAAGCGCTCGCTGGCGCTGGGGCCCGGCAGCCCCCAGAGTGGCCCGGGCGGCGACTGGGCGGGCTCGGGGGGCCCCGAGGAGCCCCCCAGCCCCGCGGGCCCCCACCCCCGCGGGCCCCCGCCCGCCCAGGGCTTCGGGGACCACGCGCCGCTGTCCCCCCAGAGCAGCGTGGCCTCGTCGGGCAGCGAGCACACCGAGGAGCCCGGCGGGCGCAACTCCTTCCAGGAGGACGGCAGCGGCATGAAGGGTGGGCGGGGGGCTCCGCGGGGCTCGGGGGGGCCGGGGGGGTCCAAGGGCTGCTGTCACCAGCCCTGGTGTGTCCCCCCACCCAGATGTCCCCTCGTGGCTGAAGAGCCTGAGGCTGCACAAGTACGCGGCGCTGTTTGCGCAGATGAGCTACGAGGAGATGATGACGCTGACCGAGCACCACCTGGAGTCCCAGGTGGGCACTGGGGGGGCCCTGAGGGGCTGGGGCATCCTGTGGGCACTGGGCGGGCATGGGGGGTCCCGAGGGTCCCCAGGGCTCCTGGAGGAGGGCTCCATGATGTCCCTGGTGTCCCCAGGGCTGGTGGGGAGGGATGCTCAGCATCCCTGAATGTCCCAGGGCATGGGCCCAGTGCTCCCTTGAGGGCTGTGTGACACCCCCAGAGAGAGGTGACACCCCCCAGGGCTGTGTGACACCCCCAGAGGGCTGTGTGACACCCCCAGAGAGAGGTGACACCCCCCCAGGGCTGTGTGACACCCCCCAGGGCTGTGTGACACCCCCCCCAGGGCTGTGTGACACCCCCAGAGAGAGGTGACACCCCTGTCCCCCCCCCAGAACGTCACCAAGGGCGCCCGGCACAAGATCGCCCTGAGCATCCAGAAACTGCGGGAGCGACAGAGCGTGCTCAGGGCCCTGGAGAAGGTACTGGGGGCACTGGGAGGGACTGGGGGGGACTGGGAGGGTCTGGGGAGGCATTGGGAGGGACTGGGGGGGCACTGGGAGGGACTGGGGGGGACTGGGAAGGGGCACCGGGCGGTCTGGGGGTCCCCAGCGTCCCCAGGGCTGGGGAGGAGCAGTTCCCAGTGTCCCCAGTCTATCTGAGGGTGTCCCTGATGTCCCCAGGGCTGCTGGGGGCTGGTCCCTGCTGTCCCCAGGCTGTGTTCCAGCTGTCCCCTCCCCGCTGTCCCCCCCGTGTCCCTGATGTCCCCTCCGTGTCCCCCCAGGACATCCTCGAGGGGGGTAACCTGTGGACGGCGCTGCAGGAGCTGCAGCAGATGTTGGTGACCCCCATCAAGGCCTTCCGGCCCCCCCCGCCCCCGGGACCCCCCGACGGGGCCCCACCTGAGCCCCCCCCAGCCGAGGCCGAGCCCCCCGCGGCCCCCGTGCCCGACGGGGACATCCCGGGGCAGTTCACACGTGTCATGGGCAAGGGTGAGTGGGGGGCACGGCCTGGGGGGGGTCTGGGCTTGGGGAGGGGTCTGGGGGCACTGGGGAGGGGTCTGGGGGGGATTGGGGAGGGGTCTGGGCTTGGGGAGGGGTCGGGGCACTGGGGAGGGGTCTGGGGGGCATTGGGGAGGGGTCTGGGGGGGATTGGGGAGGGGTCTGTCCCCACGGGGACATCCCGGGGCAGTTCACACGTGTCATGGGCAAGGGTGAGTGGGGGGCACGGCCTGGGGGGGGTCTGGGCTTGGGGAGGGGTCTGGGGGACACTGGGGAGGGGTCTGTCCCCACGGGGACATCCCGGGGCAGTTCACACGTGTCATGGGCAAGGGTGAGTGGGGGGCACGGCCTGGGGGGGGTCTGGGCTTGGGGAGGGGTCTGGGGGCACTGGGGAGGGGTGTGGGGGGCACTGGGGAGGGGTCTGGGGGGGATTGGGGAGGGGTCTGGGGGGGATTGGGGAGGGATCTGTCCCCACGGGGACATCCCGGGGCAGTTCACACGTGTCATGGGCAAGGGTGAGTGGGGGGCACGGCTTGGGGGGGGTCTGGGGGGGTCAGAGATTGGGGAGGGGTCTGGGGGGGATTGGGGAGTTTTGGTGGCCTCCCCTCAGCGTGCACCCGGCTCCTGGTGTCACGGGGTCTTGGGGGAGATTTGGGGGGGTCTTTGGGACCCTCTCGCAGTGTGCACTCAGCTCCTGAGGGTTTTGGGGAGGTTTTTGGGGGGATTTGGGGAGGTTTTTGGGGGGATTTGGGGAGGTTTTGGGGGGTTTTGGGCTGTTTTGGTGACCCCCCCGCAGTGTGCACCCAGCTGCTGGGGTTTTGGGGAGGTTTTTAGGGGTCTTAGTGGCCCCCTGCCCCCCCTGCAGTGTGCACCCAGCTGCTGGTGTTTTGGGGAGGTTTTGGGGGGTTTTGGGGAGGTTTTTGGGGAGGTTTTTGGGGGGTTTGGGGAGGTTTTTGGGGGTCTTAGTGGCCCCCTGATCCCCCCGCAGTGTGCACCCAGCTGCTGGGGTTTTGGGGACGTTTTTGGGGGGATTTGGGGGGTTTGGGGAGGTTTTTGGGGAGGTTTTTGGGGTGTTTTGGGGGGTTTTGGTGACCCCCCCGCAGTGTGCACCCAGCTCCTGGGGATTTGGGGAGGTTTTGGGGGGTTTTGGGGAGGTTTCTGGGGGATTTGGGGAGGTTTTGGGGGGTTTTGGGGGGTTTTGGTGACCCCCCCGCAGTGTGCACCCAGCTGCTGGTGTTTTGGGGAGGTTTTTGGGGGGTTTGGGGAGGTTTTGGGGTGTTTTGGGGTGTTTTGGTGACCCCCCCGCAGTGTGCACCCAGCTGCTGGTGTTTTGGGGAGGTTTTTGGGGTTTTTGGGGAGGTTTTGGGGAGGTTTTTGGGGGTTTTGGGGGGTTTTGGTGACCCCCCCGCAGTGTGCACCCAGCTGCTGGGGATTTGGGGAGGTTTTTGGGGGATTTGGGGAGGTTTTGGGGAGGTTTTTGGGGGTCTTAGTGGCCCCCTGCCCCCCCTGCAGTGTGCACCCAGCTGCTGGTGTCGCGCCCGGACGAGGAGAACATCTCCAGTTACCTCCAGCTGCTCGAGAAGTGCCTGAGCCACGAGGTAGGCTGGGCGGGGGTCTCCGGGGGTCTCGGTGCCCCCCCCGGCCCCCCGCTGACCCCGCGGCCCCCCAGGCGTTCACGGAGACGCAGAAGAAGCGGCTCCAGTCCTGGAAGCAGCAGGTGCTGAAGCTGCTCCGCGCCTTCCCCAAGAAGGGGCCCCTGGACGGCCCCCCCGGATACCGGCCCCCCAAAAGGTACCGGGGGTCCCGAGCCCCCCGTGGCACTGAGACCCCTGCCCCCAAAACCCCCATCTCCATCCCAGCCCCCCAAGCTGCCCTGGGTGCGGTTTGGGACCCCCCCCCCCCCCATCCCTCACAGCCCCAATTTTGGGGGGTCTGACCCCCTCCCCCTCCCCCACCGTGGGCTGTGCACAGTCCCCACTTTGGAGGGTCTCAGGGGGTCGCCCACCCCCTCCCCCTTCCCGGAATTTGGGGAGGTTTGGGGCAATTTGGGGGTTTCTGCCCTTCCCTGCAGGGGAGTTTTGGTGGGGGTCAAAGGGATCTGCCTCCCCCCACTTCCCAACTGGGGGGGATCAGAGGGGTTTTTTGGGGGGTCCCAGCCCCTCTGACCCCCCCCAGCCGGGCCTTAGGCTCCAACTCTCTCCCCATAGCTGGCTCAGGGGGCTGGGGGCTGTTCCCCGGTTTTTGGGGGGATCCTGGGGGGTCCCAGCCCCTCTGACCCCCCCCATTTTGTCCCCCCCCAGCTGGGCCTTCGGCTCCAACTCTCTCCCCATAGCTGGCTCTGGGGGGGGGGGGGGGGGGGGGGCTGTTCCCTGTTTTTGGGGGGATCCTGGGGGGTCCCAGCCCCTCTGACCCCCCCCCATTGTGTCCCCCCCCAGCTGGGCCTTCGGCTCCAACTCTCTCCCCATAGCTGGCTCTGTGGGGGGGGGGCGGCGGGGGGGGGGGCCGCCCCTTCGCGCTGCCCCCCCGGGCCCTGCCCCCCCCCGCCCGCCTGGGGCTGCTGGGACCCCCCGGGGGGGCCCCCGCCCCCAGACCCCCCCTGGGAGCGCCCCCCACCCTCGGCACGCA
>NC_082377.1:157357-189856 GCF_027477595.1 Haemorhous mexicanus
CCAAAATCGGCCCCGCGCCGCCTCCTGCAGCTCCAGGCACGGCCCGTAGTTCCTGGGGAGGGGGCACCGATGGGGGCACCCCAAAGACCCCCAAAAACCCCCCCAAAACCCCCCCCAAAAATACCCCAAAAAACCGCAATGAAATATCCCCAAAATAACCCAAAATAACCCAAAATCGGGCCCGCGCCGCCTCCTGCAGCTCCAGGCACGGCCCGCAGTTCCTGGGGAGGGGGCACGCATGGGGGGCACCCCAAAGACCCCCAAAAACCCCCCCCAAAAAACCCCCCAAAAAACCGCAATGAAATATCCCCAAAATAACCCAAAATAACCCAAAATCGGCCCCGCGCCGCCTCCTGCAGCTCCAGGCACGGCCCGCAGTTCCTGGGGAGGGGGCACGCATGGGGGCACCCCAAAGACCCCCAAAAACCCCCCCAAAAACCCCCCAAAAATACCCCCAAAACCCCCCAAAATACCCCAAAACTGCCCCCCAAATTTACCCAAAAATCCCTCAAAAAAACCCCCAAAAACGAAACCCCAAAAGCCCCCAAAAACGCCAAAGCCCTCCCAGACCCCCGGCGGTCACTCCCAGGGGTCAGTGGTCACTCCCCACCCCCCAGTGGTCACTGGTCACTCTGGTGGTCAGTGGTCACTCCCAGGGGTCAGTGGTCACTCTGGTCAGTGGTCACTCAGGTGGTCAGTGATCACTCCCCCTGCCCAGTGGTCACTCTGGTGGTCACTCTGGTGGTCAGTGGTCACTCTGGTCAGTGGTCAGTGGTGACTCCCATGGGTCAGTGGTCTCTCTGGTGGTCACTCTGGTGGTCACTCCGGTGGTCACTCCCATGGGTCAGTGGTCACTCTGGTGGTCACTCTGGTGGTCAGTGGTCACTCTGGTGGTCACTCTGGTCACTGGTCACTCCGGTGGTCACTCCGGTGGTCACTCAGGTCACTGGTCACTCTGGTGGTCACTCCCCCTGCCCAGTGGTCACTCCCATGGGTCAGTGGTCTCTCTGGTGGTCACTCCGGTGGTCACTCCGGTGGTCAGTGGTCACTCCGGTGGTCACTCTGGTGGTCACTCCGGTGGTCACTCCGGTGGTCACTCCGGTGGTCACTCACCCGCCCAGCTTGCAGTGCCCGGCCCCGCCCGGCCACGCCCGCACGTGGTCACTCACTCCCCACCCCCCCGTGGTCACTCCCATGGGTCAGTGGTCACTCCCCCTGCCTAGTGGTCACTCTGGTGGTCACTCTGGTGGTCACTCCCCACCCCCCAGTGGTCACTCCCATGGGTCAATGGTCACTGTGGTCACTGGTCACTCCGGTGGTCACTCCCCCTGCCCAGTGGTCACTCTGGTGGTCACTCTGGTGGTCACTCTGGTGGTCACTCTGGTGGTCACTCCGGTGGTCACTCCGGTGGTCACTCACCCGCCCAGCTTGCAGTGCCCGGCCCCGCCCGGCCACGCCCGCACGTGGTCACTCACTCCCCACCCCCCAGTGGTCACTCCCATGGGTCAGTGGTCACTCCCATGGGTCAGTGGTCACTCTGGTGGTCACTGGTCACTCTGGTCAGTGGTCAGTGGTGACTCCCATAGGTCACTGGTCACTCCGGTGGTCAGTGGTCACTCCCATGGGTCAGTGGTCACTCCCATGGGTCACTGGTCACTCCGGTGGTCACTCCGGTGGTCAGTGGTCACTCTGGTCAGTGGTCACTCCCATGGGTCAGTGGTCTCTCTGGTGGTCACTCCGGTGGTCACTCCGGTGGTCACTCACCCGCCCAGCTTGCAGTGCCCGGCCCCGCCCGGCCACGCCCGCACGTGCCGCGGGTCCGCCAGGAGCCGGACGGGCCCGAAGCCCCCCGGGAAGTACGGCCCGACCGGGCAGAGCAGCACGAAGAGCAGGGCCCGGCCGGGGGGCGCGACCCCCAGGGTGGGCTGGGGGGACAACACATCAGGGACCCCCGAAACGACCCCAAAACCCCAAAAATCACCCCAAAAACCGCCCCGAAAACCACCCCAAAACCGCCCCAAAAACTGCCCAAAAACTGCCCCAAAAACCGCCCCAAAAACTGCCCAAACTGCCCCAAACTGCCCGAAATGCCCCAAACTGCCCCAAACTGCCCCAAACTGCCCGAAATGCCCCAAACTGCCCCAAACTGCGCACGGCCCGACCGGGCAGAGCAGCACGAACTGGGGGGCACGGCCGGGGGGCGCGACCCCCAGGGTGGGCTGGGGGGGACAACACATCAGGGACCCCCGAAACGACCCCAAAACCCCAAAAATCACCCCAAAAACCACCCCGAAAATCACCCCAAAAACCGCCCCCAAAAACCGCCCAAAAACCGCCCCAAAAACTGCCCCAAACTGCCCCAAAAACCGCCCCACAAACTGCCCCAAACTGCCCCAAAAACTGCCCCAAACTGCCCCAAACTGCCCCAAAAACTGCCCCAAAAACTGCCCCAAACTGCCCCAAAAACTGCCCCAAACTGCCCCAAAAACCGCCCCACAAACTGCCCCAAAAACCGCCCCACAAACTGCCCCAAACTGCCCCAAAAACTGCCCCAAACTGCCCCAAACTGCCCCAAAAACTGCCCCAAAAACTGCCCCAAACTGCCCCAAAAACTGCCCCAAACTGCCCCAAACTGCCCCAAACTGCCCCAAACTGCCCCAAACTGCCCCAAAAACTGCCCCAAACTGCCCCGAAAACCGCCCCAAACTGCCCCAAACTGCCCCAAACTGCCCCAAAAACTGCCCCAAACTGCCCCAAACTGCCCCAAACTGCCCCAAACTGCCCCAAAAACTGCCCCAAACTGCCCCGAAAACCGCCCCAAACTGCCCCAAACTGCCCCAAACTGCCCCAAACTGCCCCAAACTGCCCCAAACTGCCCCAAACTGCGCACGGCCCGACCGGGCAGAGCAGCACGAACTGGGGGGCACGGCCGGGGGGCGCGACCCCCAGGGTGGGCTGGGGGGACAACACATCAGGGACCCCGAAACGACCCCAAAACCCCCAAAAATCACCCCAAAAACCGCCCCGAAAATCACCCCCAAAAACCGCCCCGAAAAACCACCTGAAAACCCCTGAAATCGCCCCAAATCCTCCTCCAAACCCCCAAAATCCCCCCAGAGCCCCCAGCACCCCCAAACCCCCCGGAATTCACCCCAAAAGCCCCCCAAACCCCCCCCCAAACCCCCCGGGACCCCTCCCCAACCCCCCCGGGACCCCCGGGACCCCCGCCCACCTCGGTGCCGATGAAGGTGGGCCGGATGTAGAGGCTGCTCTGGGGGTCCCGCGGCACCCAAACCCCCCGGAATTCACCCCAAATCCCCCCAAATCCCCCCAGGACCCCCCGGGACCCCTCCCCAAATCCCCCCCGGGACCCCCGCCCACCTCGGTGCCGATGAAGGTGGGCCGGATGTAGAGGCTGCTCTGGGGGTCCCGCGGCACCCAAACCCCCCGGAATTCACCCCAAACCCCCCCAAACCCCCCCGGGACCCCTCCCCAACCCCCCCCGGGACCCCCGGGACCCCCGCCCACCTCGGTGCCGATGAAGGTGGGCCGGATGTAGAGGCTGCTCTGGGGGTCCCGCGGCACCCAGCGCCCCTCGAGCCGCACCAGGGCCCGGATGCACTCGAGGAGCTCCCGCCCGTCAAACTCCTGGGGGGAACTGGGATGGACTGGGGGGAACTGGGAATGGGGCTGGGGGGGACTGGGAGGGACTGGGAGGGACTGGGGGGACTGGGAGGGACTGGGGGGGACTGGGAGGGACTGGGGGGGACTGGGATGGGGCACTGGGATGGACTGGGAGGGACTGGGAATGGGGCTGGGGGGACTGGGGGGAACTGGGAATGGGGCTGGGGGGGACTGGGGGGGACTGGGAGGGACTGGGATGGACTGGGGGAACTGGGAGGGACTGGGGGGAACTGGGATAGACTGGGGGGAACTGGGAATGGGGCTGGGGGGGACTGGGGGGGACTGGGAGGGACTGGGATGGACTGGGAATGGGGCTGGGAATTTTTTTTTTAAATTTTCGATATTTTGGGAGAGTCTCAGGGTGATTTTGAGGGTTTTTGGGGTGATTTTGGGTGATTTGGGGTGATTTTGGGTGATTTTGGGGTGATTTGGGGTGATTTTGGGGTGATTTTGGGGCGATTTGGGCACTCACAGGCAGGCACACCCTGCAGGGGTGATTTTGGGGTGATTTTGGGTGATTTTGGGGTGATTTGGGGTGATTTTGGGTGATTTTGGGTGATTTTGGGGCGATTTTGGGGCGATTTTGGGGTGATTTGGGGTGATTTGGGGTGATTTGGGGTGATTTTGGGTGATTTTGGGTGTTTTTGGGTGATTTGGGGACTCACAGGCAGGCACACCCTGCAGGGGTGATTTTGGGGTGATTTGGGGTGTTTTGGGGTGATTTGGGGTGATTTTGGGTGATTTGGGGTGATTTTGGGGTGATTTTGGGGCGATTTGGGCACTCACAGGCAGGCACACCCTGCAGGGGTGATTTTGGGGTGATTTTGGGGTGATTTTGGGTGATTTTGGGTGATTTTGGGGCGATTTTGGGGTGATTTTGGGTGATTTTGGGGCGATTTGGGCACTCACAGGCAGGCACACCCTGCAGGGGTGATTTTGGGGTGATTTCGGGTGATTTTGGGTGATTTTGGGTGATTTGGGCACTCACAGGCAGGCACACCCTGCAGGGGTGATTTTGGGGTGATTTTGGGTGATTTGAGGTGATTTGGGCACTCACAGGCAGGCACACCCTCCGGGCCGATCTCTGCATCCTCTCCATGTTCAGTTCGGGGCGAAAAAGCCGAATTTTGTCGTCGTCGCCCCGAAAAGCCTTGAGGCCCTCGAAGAGCTGCAGGGGATGGGGGGGGTTGTGCATTTTGGGGTGGTTTTGGCCATTTTGGGTGGTTTTGGCCATTTTGGGTGGTTTTGGGGTGATTTGGGGCCGGTTTTGGGGTGATTTGGAGCCGTTTTTGGGGGGATTTTGGGGCCGTTTTTGGGGTGATTTTGGGGCCGTTTTTGGGGTGATTTTGGGGCCGTTTTTGGGGTGATTTGGGGCCGTTTTTGGGGTGATTTTGGGGCCGTTTTTGGGGTGATTTGGGGCCGTTTTTGGGGTGATTTGGAGCCGTTTTTGGGGTGATTTTGGGGCCGTTTTTGGGGTGATTTTGGGGCCGTTTTTGGGGTGATTTGGGGCCGTTTTTGGGGTGATTTTGGGGCCGTTTTTGGGGTGATTTTGGGGCCGTTTTTGGGGGGATTTTTGGGGATTTTCAGCCCCACACACCTCCACAGCGTAGTGCTGGATTTGGGGGGTGATTTGGGATATTTTTGAGCTGGTTTTGGGGTAATTTTGGGCAGTTTTTGAGCAGTTTTTGGGCTGTTTATTTGGGGTAACTTTGGGCAGTTTTGGGGCAGTTTTTGGACTGTTTTTTGGGGTAACTTTGGGCAGTTTTGGGGCAGATTTTTGACTGTTTTTTGGGGTAACTTTGGGCAGTTTTTGAGCAGTTTTTGGGGCAGTTTTTGGACTGTTTTTTGGGGTAACTTTGGCAGTTGGGCAGTTTTGGGGCAGTTTTTGGGGCAGTTTTTGGACTGTTTTTTGGGGTAACTTTGGGCAGTTTTTGAGCAGTTTTTGGGGCAGTTTTTGGACTGTTTTTTGGGGTAACTTTGGGCAGTTTTGGGGCAGTTTTTGGGGTAACTTTGGGCAGTTTTTGAGCAGATTTTGGGGCAGTTTTTGGACTGTTTTTTGGGGTAACTTTGGGCAGTTTTTGGACTGTTTTTTGGGGTAACTTTGGGCAGTTTTGGGGCAGATTCTGGGCAGTTTCTGTGCTGTTTTGGGGGTGATTTTGGGGCAGTTTTGGGGCAGTTTTTGGACTGTTTTTTGAGGTAACTTTGGGCAGTTTTGGGGCAGATTTTTGACTGTTTTTTGGGGTAACTTTGGGCAGTTTTTGAGCAGTTTTTGGGCAGTTTCTGTGCTGTTTTTTGGGGTAACTTTGGGCTGGTTTTGGGGCAGATTTTTGGACTGTTTTTTGGGGTAACTTTGGGCAGCTTTGGGGCAGATTTTGGGCAGTTTCTGTGCTGTTTTTGGGGTGATTTTGGGGCAGTTTTGGGGTGATTTGGGGGATCTTTCAGCCGCCGTTACCTCCACGGCGTAGTGCAGGGCGCTGGAGGCCGGGTGCAGCCGCAGCTCCTGGAAGGGGCGGATCTGGGGGCGCCCCCAGCCCCCCGCCCGCTCCCACTCCACCGTCAGCATGTGGTCGGTGAAAACCTTCCCAAAGAGCAGATCCCGGGGGGCCGGGGGGGTCCCAGGGGCCCCCGAGCGCTGCAGCTCCAGCTCCGAGGCCTGGGGGGAGTCGGGGTCGTTTTGGGGGGGTTTGGGGTCATACAGGGGGATTTGGGGGGATTTGGGGTCATTTTGGGGGATTTGGGGTCGTTTTGGGGGATTTGGGGGGATTTGGGGTCATACAGGGGGTTTGGGGTCGTTTGGGGGGATTTGGGGTCATTTGGGGGGGTTTGGGGTCATTTTGGGGGGATTTGGGGTCGTTTTGGGGGGATTTGGGGGGATTTGTGGGGGTTTGGGGTCATTTGGGGGGATTTGGGGGGATTTGCGGTCATATGGGGATTTGGGGTCATTTGGAGGGGATTTGGGGTCGTTTGGGGGGATTTGGGGTCATTTTGGGCGGATTTGGGGTTGCTTTGGGGGGATTTGGGGGGGATTTTGGGGATTTGAGGTCATTTTGGGGGGATTTGGGGTCATTTGGGGGGATTTGGGGTCATCTGGGGGGATTTTGGGATTTATTTGGGGATTTGGGGTCATTTTGGGGGATTTTGGGGGATTTGGGGTCGTTTTGGGGGGATTTGGGGGGATTTGGGGTCATTTTGGGGGATTTGGGGGGATTTGGGGTAATTTGGGGGGATTTTGGGATTCATTTGGGGGGATTTTGGGGTCATGCGGGGTGTTTAGGGATTTATTTGGGGTAATTTGGGGCTATTTGGGGGATATTTTGGGGGATATTTTGGGGGATATTTTGGCTCTTTTGGGGCTATTTTAAGGGATATTTTGGGGTTTATTTTGGGGTTTATTTCAGGGTTCATTTTGGGGCTGTTTTGGGGCTGTTTGGGGCAGTTTTGGGTTTCCCTCCTCACCCTGAAGGTGCTCTTGTAGCCGCGCCGGGGCCGCAGCAGCGTCGCCAGCACCTGGGGGAGGGGCACAGCCTCCAGTCTGGACCAGTCTGGACCAGTCTGGCCCCATTGCACCCCGTTTCGGCCCCAGTTTGGTTCCATTTTACCCCATTTTTACCCATTTTACCCCATTTTACCCATTTTTACCCCATTTTTACCTCATTTTAATCCCATTTTACCCATTTTTACCCCATTTTTACCCCATTTTAATCCCATTTTACCCATTTTTACCCCATTTTACCCCATTTTTACCCCATTTTTACCCCATTTTAATCCCATTTTTACCCCATTTTACCCCATTTTTCCCCATTTTTATCCCATTTTTACCCCATTTTCCCCATTTTTAACCCATTTTACCCCATTTAACCCCATTTTACCCCATTTTTACCCCATTTAACCCCATTTTTCCCCATTTTTACCCCTTTTTACCCCATTTTACCCCATTTTTACCCCATTTAACCCCATTTAACTCCATCTTTACCCATTTTTACCCCATTTTACCCCATTTTTACCCCTTTTTACCCCATTTTACCCCATTTTTACCCCATTTAACCCCATTTAACTCCATCTTTACCCATTTTTACCCCATTTTTACCCCATTTAAACCCATTTTTACCCCATTTTTACCTCATTTTAATCCCATTTTACCCATTTTACCCCATTTTACCCCATTTTACCCCATTTTTACCCCATTTTACCCCATATTTACCCCATTTTTCCCCCATTTTACCCCATTTAACCCAATTTTCCCCCATTTTTACCCCATTTTCCCCCATTTTTGCCCCATTTTTACCCGATTTTCACCCCATTTTCCCCCATTTTCACCCCAGTTTGTCCCAGTTCACCCCAGTTTGTCCCAGTTCACCCCAGTTTGCCCCCGCAGCGGGGAGGGCGTGGCCATGGGGGGAGGGGTCCAGGCCCTGCCCCTCCCCCAGCCGGACTTTGACCCCCCCCGGAGCCGCCATTGCCGGGACACGCGGGACTGGGAGCACTGGGAGCACTGGGAGCGACTGGGAGAGACTGGGAGAGACTGGGAGAGACTGGGAATGGACTGGGAGGGACTGGGGGGGACTGGGAGAGACTGGGAATGGACTGGGAATGGACTGGGGGGGACTGGGAAAGACTGGGAATGGACTGGGGGGGACTGGGAGAGACTGGGAATGGACTGGGAATGGACTGGGGGGGACTGGGAAAGACTGGGAAAGACTGGGGGGGACTGGGAGAGACTGGGAATGGAGTGGGAATGGAGTGGGGGGGACTGGGAGGGACTGGGAGGGACTGGAGGGGACTGGAGAGGCACTGGGATGAACTGGGAGGGGACTGGGAGCACTGGGGGGCACTGGGGAGGGACTGGGGGGGCACTGGGAGCACTGGGAGGGACTGGGAGCACTGGGGGGGCACTGGGAGCACTGGGAGGGGGCACTGGGAGCACTGGGGGGGGGCACTGGGAGGGACTGGGGGGGGCACTGGGAGCACTGGGAGGGACTGGGATGAGCCCCAGTAGGGCCTGAGGGGAACTGGGATGGCCCAGGGGAAACTGGGAGTGACTGGGAGGCACTGGGAGCCCCGAGGGGTCACTGGGGTTACTGGGAGGGGACTGGGAGTTACTGGGAGTTACTGGGAGGAGTCACGGGGCTAACTGGGAGGAGACTGGGAGCACCAAGCGATCCCTCGGGGGGGCGCACTGGGCTAACTGGGAGGGGTCACTGGGGTTACTGGGAGCACTGGGAAGGGTCACTGGGCTAACTGGGAGTTACTGGGAGCACTGGGAGGGGTCACTGGGCTAACTGGGCTAACTGGGAGGGGGCACTGGGCTAACTGGGAGCACTGGGAGGGGTCACTGGGAGCACTGGGAGGGGTCACCGGGCTAACTGGGCTAACTGGGAGGGGTCACTGGGGTCACTGGGCTAACTGGGAGCACTGGGAGGGGTCACTGGGAGCACTGGGAGGGGTCACTGGGCTAACTGGGAGGGGGCACTGGGGTCACTGGGGTTACTGGGAGCACTGGGAGGGGCCACTGGGCTAACTGGGAGTTACTGGGAGGGGTCACCGGGCTAACTGGGCTAACTGGGAGGGGTCACTGGGCTAACTGGGAGCACCGGGAGGCTTTACTGGGCTAACTGGGAGGGGTCACTGGGGTCACTGGGCTAACTGGGAGCACTGGGAGGGGTCACCGGGATAACTGGGCTAACTGGGAGGGGTCACTGGGCTAACTGGGAGGGGGCACTGGGGTTACTGGGCTAACTGGGAGCACTGGGAGGGGTCACCGGGCTAACTGGGCTAACTGGGAGGGGTCACTGGGGTTACTGGGAGCACTGGGAGGGGTCACCGGGCTAACTGGGAGCACTGGGAGGGGTCACTGGGCTAACTGGGCTAACTGGGAGGGGTCACTGGGAGCACTGGGAGGGGTCACTGGGGTCACTGGGAGGGGTCACTGGGGTCACTGGTGCCGCCGCCGCCGCCCTCACCGCTCCGCCGCCCCGGGACCGCAGCGCCGCCGCCGCCATCGCTCCAGGCCCCGCCCACCCTCCCGCTCTGCGCCAATCGCAGCGCTCCCTCCCGCCCCGCCTACTCCGGCAGACCAATAGAAACGCGCGGCCGCGCCCCGCCCTCGCCTTCAGCCAATCACAGCGTGCTGTTCCACCCCGCCCCCACCTCGACCAATCAGCGCGCGCCGGCCCGCGGCCAATCAGCGAGCGCGGTTCGCGCAACGCCCCGCCTCAAACCACGCCCCCAGGCCGACAATAAACGGAGCGGTTCATCCGCCGCTCATTTGCATATCGGCCACGCCCCTGACCAATGGGAGCGCGGCGCCGCGCGGAGGGGGCGTGGCCACGGCACGTGCTCGGGGGGCCACGCCCCCGAGGGGAGCCCGGGAGCCAAAAATCCCCAAAATTCCCCAAAATTCCCCAAATCCCCCCGAAATGCCCCAAAATCCCCGAAAATTGGGGACCCCCAAAATGCCCCAAAATGCCCCGAAATCCCCGAAAATTGGGGACCCTCAAAATGCCCCCGAAATCCCCCAAATCCCCCGAAATCCCCCAAATCCCCCCAAATCCCCCAAATCCCCCCAAATCCCGGCTCCCCCCAGGGGTTCTCGGGGCCCTCGCCCCCCCGCCCCTCCCCCCCTTTGGTGTGCCCCTCCCCCCCGTCCGTGGGTGGGGGTGGGGCGCGCGGAGCTTCCCACGCCGGGGGGAGGGGCCGGCGGGGCCCCGAGAGTGCCCCGGCAGGTGAGGGAGCGGACCGGGACCGGACCGGGTCAGGAACCGGGTCAGGAACCGGGTCAGGAACCGGGATTGGGGTCAGGAACCGGGACAGGAACCGGGATTGGGGTCAGGGACCGGGACAGGAACCGGGATTGGGGTCAGGGACCGGGACAGGAACCGGGTCAGGAACCGGGATTGGGGTCAGGGACCGGACTGGGACCGGGTCAGGGACCGGGACAGGAACCGGGATTGGGGTCAGGGACCGGGTCAGGAACCGGGACAGGAACCGGGATTGGGGTCAGGGACCGGGACAGGACCGGGACCAGGTCAGGAACCGGGACAGGAACCGGAGTTGGGGTCAGGGACCGGACCGGGACCGGGTCAGGAACCGGGACAGGACCGGGATTGGGGTCAGGAACCGGGACAGGACCGGGACTGGGGTTGGGAACCGGGACAGGAGCCGGGTCAGGGTCAGGACCGGGACCGGGACCGGGACAGGAATCGGGACTGGGACGGGACGGGACCGGGGCTGGGGTCGGGACAAGAACCGGGCCGGGACTGGGAGCGGGGTCGGGGTTGGGACCGGACCGGGACCGGGACAGGGACAGGAACCGGGAGCGGGACCGGGATCATGACACGGATCTGGGCCAGGATCGGGATCGGGACCAGGACATGGATCGGGACCGGGACACGGATCGGGACCAGGACCGGGACCGGGCCCGGGAGCCGCAGCCGTGCCCCGGCCCGGAGCGCCCCCGAGCCCCCCCCGGGCCGCCCCCCGGCCCCACCCGCTGGGGCATCTGCTCGGCCGGGGCCATCAGCCACGACTTCGTGCTGGCCCTGCAGACCCTGCCGCGCTCCGAGCACACGGTGGGACCCCCGGGACCCCCGGGACCCCCGGGACCCCCCCGGGACCCCCCAAATCCCGGGGAGCCCCAAAACCCCCGGGATCCCCCCCAAAAATCCCCGGGGCCATCAGCCACGACTTCGTGCTGGCCCTGCAGACCCTGCCCCGCTCCGAGCACACGGTGGGACCCCCGGGACCCCCCGGGACCCCTCGAACCCCCCCGGGACCCCCCAAATCCCGGAGAGCCCCAAAACCCCCGGGATCCCCCCAAAATCCCCCCAAAACACCCCCGGGAGGCCCAAATCCAGGGGGAACCACAAAATCCCCCCGGGACCCCCCCCCAAAATCTCCCCGGGACCCCAAAAATCCTGGGAGTGTCCCCAGAAATCCTGGGGGCGCCCCAAAACCCACGGGACACCCCCAAACCTGGGCGTGTCCCCAACACCCCCAAACCTGGGCGTGGCCCCAAATTCTGGGCGCGGCCCCAAACCTGGGCGGGGCCCCAAAAACCCCGGGGGTTTTGGGATGTCCCGGGTGGGATTTTGGGATGTCCCGGGTGGGGTTTTGGGGTGTCCCGGGTGGGATTTTGGGTTTGTCCTTGGTGGGATTTTGGGATGTCCCGGGTGGGATTTTGGGGTCCCCCGGGTTTTGGGGCGTCCGGGGTGGGAATTTGGGGTGTCCCGGGTGGGATTTTGGGGTGACCCCGGCTGTGCCCAGGTGGCCGCGGTGGCCGCCCGGGACCTGGGCCGCGCCGGGGGTTTTGGGGTGTCCCTGGTGGGATTTTGGGGTGTCCCGGGTTTTGGGATTTTGGGGTGTCCCGGGTGGGGTTTTGGGGTGTCCCGGGTGGGATTTTGGGGTGACCCCGGCTGTGCCCAGGTGGCCGCGGTGGCCGCCCGGGACCTGGGCCGCGCCCGGGCCTTCGCGCGGCGCCTCGGGGTGCCCCGGGCGTTCGGATCCTACGAGGAGCTGGCCCGGGACCCCGGCGTGGGTGAGACCCCCGGGACCGGGGGGGCCGGGGGGGTGGGGGTTTTGGGGGGATTTGGGGTTTTTTGGGGTTTTTATGGTTTTTTGGGTTTTATGGGTTTTTTTGTGTTTTATGGGGAGGAATTTTGGTTTTTTGGGGTTTTTGGGGTCAGGTATTTTAGGGCTTCCCTGAGGTGGCTTTTAAAGGGTTTCGAGGAGATTTTTTTGGGGTTTTTCGATTTTTTTTGGGTTTTGTAGGTTTTTGGGGGGTTTTATGGGTTTTTTGGGGCAGTTCTGTTTTTTGGGATCGGGTTTTTTTGGGGGTCCCTGATGTGATTTTTGGGGTGCCCCCCAGACGTGGTGTACGTGGGGACGGTGAACCCCGCTCACCTGCCCGCGGGGCTGCTGTTCGATGGGGTTTTTTGGGGGGTTTTTTGGGGGTTTTTTTGGGGTTTTTTGGGGTTTTTTGGGATCGGGGTTTTTTGGGGGTCCCTGATGTGATTTTTGGGGCGCCCCCCCAGACGTGGTGTACGTGGGGACGGTGAACCCCGCTCACCTGCCCGCGGGGCTGCTCTTCCTGCGCCACGGCCGCCCGGTGCTGATGGAGAAGCCGATGGCGCTCGGGGCCCGCGAGGTCGCGCAGCTCGTGGGGACAGCGCGGGACAAGGGCGTGTTCCTGATGGAGGTGGGGCTCCCAGTGCTCCCAGTGCCCCATTCCCAGTGCCCCCAGTGCTCCCAGTGCCCCCAGTGCCCCATTCCCAGTGCTCCCAGTGCTCCCAGTGCCCCCAGTGCCCCATTCCCAGTGCCCCCAGTGCTCCCAGTGCTCCCAGTGCCCCCAGTGCCCCATTCCCAGTCCCCCCAACCCCTCCCAGTGCTCCCAGTCCCTCCCAGTACCCCCGATACCCCTAGTATCACCATTCCCAGTGCTCCCAGTGCTCCCAGTACCCCCGATATCCCCAGTATCCCCATTCCCAGTCCCTCCCAGTGCTCCCAGTAGCCCCAGTTTCTCTCCCCAGGGGTTCTGGACCCGCTTCTTCCCGGCCTGGCGCCGCCTGCGCTCGCTCCCCCAGTGCCCCCAGTCCCTCCCAGTACCCCCGATATCCCCAGTATCACCATTCCCAGTGCTCCCAGTGCTCCCAGTACCCCCGATATCCCCACTATCACCATTCCCAGTGCTCCCAGTGCTCCCAGTCCCTCCCAGTACCCCCAGTCCCCCCCAGTACCCCCAGTATCCCCACTATCACCATTCCCAGTCCCCCCAGTCCCTCCCAGTCCCTCCCAGTAGCCCCAGTTTCTCTCCCCAGGGGTTCTGGACCCGCTTCTTCCCCGCCTGGCGCCGCCTGCGCTCGCTGGCGGCCGGGGGGGCTCTGGGGACCCCCCTGGTGCTGCGGGGGGAGCTCGGCTTCTGCCTGGGGGGGGTCCCGCGGCTGCGCGAGCCCGGCCTGGGCGGGGGGGTCCTGCTGGACCTGGGGGGCTACGGGCTGCAGATGGCGCTGGCCCTGCTGGGGGGGGGGCGGCCCCCCGGCCTGCTGCGGGCCCACGGCGTGCTGCACCCCAGCGGTATGCACTGGGGGCACTGGGAGCACTGGGAGGGACTGGGAATGGGGACTGGGGGCACTGGGGGGGACTGGGAGGGACTGGGAGCACTGGGAGGGGCTGGGGGCACTGGGAGCACTGGGGGCACTGGGGGCACTGGGAGGGACTGGGAGGGACTGGGAGCACTGGGGGCACTGGGGGCACTGGGGGCACTGGGAATGGGGACTGGGAATGGGGACTGGGAGCACTGGGGGCACTGGGGGCACTGGGGGCACTGGGAGCACTGGGAATGGGGACTGGGGGGACTGGGGGCACTGGGGGCACTGGGGGCACTGGGAGCACTGGGGGCACTGGGAGGGGATACTGGGGGGACTGGGGGGACTGGGGGGACTGGGGGGACTGGGAATGGGGACTGGGGGCACTGGGAGCACTGGGAGCGGGGCTGGGGGCACTGGGAGCACTGGGGGCACTGGGAGGGGATACTGGGAGCACTGGGAGCACTGGGGGCTCTGGGGGCACTGGGAGGGACTGGGGGGACTGGGAATGGGGACTGGGAATGGGACTGGGAGCACTGGGAGCACTGGGGGGACTGGGGGCACTGGGAATGAGGACTGGGGGGACTGGGAATGGGGACTGGGAGCACTGGGAATGGGGACTGGGGGCACTGGGAGCACTGGGAATGGGATTGGGGGCACTGGGAGCGCTGGGAGCGGGACTGGGGGCATTGGGGGGACTGGGAGGGACTGGGAGGGACTGGGGGGACTGGGAATGAGGACTGGGAGCACTGGGAGCGCTGGGAGCAGGACTGGGAATGGGGACTTGGGGGAATGGGGGGACTGGGAACAGAGACTGGGAGCACTGGGGGGAGTGGGGGGACTGGGAATGGGGACTGGGAGCGCTGGGGGCGGGACTGGGGGGACTGGGAGCACTGGGAATGGGACTGGGAATGGGACTGGGGATACTGGGAGGGGCTGGGAGGCACTGGAAGTGACTGGGGATACTGGGAGCACTTGTGGGGGGCACTGGGAGGGGACTGGGCGGGTCTGGGGTCTCTCTTCCCCGTTTTCCCCCTTTTCTTCCCTTTCTTGTCTCATTTCTCTCCCTTTCCCCCCATTATCCCCCCCCTTTCTCCCCCCCCCGTTTTTTGCCCGTTTCCCGCCGGTTTCGCCCCATTCCAGGCGTGGACGAGTCGGTGTCGCTGTCGCTCTCCTTCCCCGGGGGCAGCCTGGCCTCGCTCGTCTTCTCCATGGCCGCGGAGCTGCCGGGGGCGGCGGCGCTGGGGGGGCCGCGCGGCTGGGCCCAGGTGACCCCAAACCCCGGGGATTCACCCCAAAACCGCAGGGATTCACCCCAAAACCCGCGGGATTCACCCCAAAACCCGGGGCGGCCTCAGAACCCCGGGGATTCACCCCAAAACCCGCGGGATTCACCCCAAAACCCGGGGCGGCCCCAAAACCCCGGGGATTCACCCCAAAACTCCAGGGATTCACCCCAAAACCCGGGGATTCACCCCAGAACCCCGGGGATTCACCCCAAATCCCGGGGGATTCACCCCAAACCCCGGGGATTCACCCCAAAACCCGGGGATTCACCCCAAAACCCCGGGGATTCACCCCAAATCCCGCGGGATTCACCCCAAAAACCCGGGGCGGCCCCAAAACCCCGGGGATTCACCCCAAAACCCCGGGGATTCACCCCAAAACCCAGGGCGGCCCCAAAACCCCGGGGATTCACCCCAAAACTCCAGGGATTCACCCCAAAACCCGGGGCGGCCCCAAAACCCCGGGGATTCACCCCAAAATCCGGGGCGGCCCCAGAACCCCGGGGATTCACCCCAAATCCCGGGGGATTCACCCCAAAACCCGCGGGATTCACCCCAAAACCCCGGGGGATTCACCCCAAAACTCGGGGCGGCCCCAGAACCCCGGGGATTCACCCCAAAACTCCGGGGATTCACCCCAGAACCCGGGGCGGCCCCAGAACCCCGGGGATTCACCCCAAAACCCGCGGGATTCACCCCAAAACCCCGGGGATTCACCCCAAAACCCGGGGATTCACCCCAAAACCCCGGGGCGGCCCCAAAACCCCGGGGATTCACCCCAAAACCCCGGGGATTCACCCCAAAACCCGGGGCGGCCCCAAAACCCGGGGAGGCCCCAAAACCCGCGGGATTCACCCCAAAACCCCGGGGATTCACCCCAAAACCCGCGGGATTCACCCCAAAACCCCGGGAATTCACCCCAAAACCCGGGGCGGCCCCAGAACCCCGGGGATTCACCCCAAAACCCGCGGGATTCACCCCAAACCCCGGGGATTCACCCCAAAACCCCGGGGATTCACCCCAAAACCCGCGGGATTCACCCCAAAAACCCGGGGCGGCCCCAAAACCCGGGGATTCACCCCAAAAGCCAGGGGATTCACCCCAAAACCCGGGGCGGCCCCAAACCCCGGGGATTCACCCCAGAACCGCAGGGATTCACCCCAAAACCCGGGAACTGGGGGGAAATCCTGTTTCGGGTTAAACCCCGGGTTTTAGGTTAAACCCTGGGATTTGGGGTGAATCCCCGGGGTTTGGGGTGAATCCCTGGGATTTGGGGTGAATCCCCGGGATTTTGGGGCGGAACCCCCGAGCCTTAGGGGGGCCTGCCTGGTTTTGGAGGCGGGGCTTCATTTTTTGGGGGCTTTCAGGGTTTTTGTTTTTTTTTTTTTTTGAGGTGTTCAGGGTTTTGGGGTTTTTTGGGGCCGGGGTTCATTTTCTGTTTTTTTTTGGGGGGGTTCTGGTATTTTTGGGGGATTTTGGGGGGTTTTAGGGTTCTTGGGGCTGGGGTTTGTTTTTGGGGGATTTTGGGGGGTTTTAGGGTTTTTGGGGCTGGGGTTTGTTTTTGGGGGATTTTGGGGGGGGTTCTGGTATTTTTGGGGGATTTTGGAGGGGGTTTTAGGGTTCTTGGGGCGGGGGTTTGTTTTGTGGGGGGTTTTTGGGTGTTTTAGGGTTTTTGGGGCCGGGGTTTGTTTTGCGGGGTGTTTTTGGGTCTGGGGTCGCCCTGACGCCCCCCTGTGCCCCCCAGCTGCCCAGCCACATGAACTGCCCCACGGAGCTGCTCTGGGGGGGGCGCCGGGAGCGGTTCCCGCTGCCCCCCCCGGCCGAGCCCCTCAACTTCCCCCACAGCACCGGGCTGCGCTACGAGGCCCAGCACGTGCGGGAGTGCCTGCTGCGGGGTCGGTTCGGGGCAAAATCCCCGGGATTGGGGGAAATCCGGGAGTGGGGGGAAAAATCCGGGAGTGGGGGGAAATCCGTGATTGGGGGAAAATCCGGGAGTGGGGGGAAAAATCCCCGGGATTTGGGGGGAAAATGGGGAGTGGGGGCAAAATCCGGGATTGGGGGAAAAATCTGGGATTTGGGGAAAAATGGGGATTTGGGGAAAAATCTGGGATTTGGGGAAAAATGGGGATTTGGGGAAAAATCCGGGATTTGGGGAAAAATGGGGATTTGGGGAAAAATCCGGGATTTGGGGGGAAATGGGGAGTGGGGGGAAAACTGAGGAGTGGGGGAAAAATCCGGGATTTGGGGAAAACTGGGGATTTGGGGCAAAATCCGGGATTTGGGGAAAAATGGGGATTGGGGGCAAAATCCGGGATTGGGGGAAAATGGGGATTGGGGGAAAATGGGGATTGGGGACAAAATCCGGGATTGGGGACAAAATCCGGGATTTGGGGAAAACCGGGGACTGGGGGGAAAAACTGGGGATTGGGGGAAAAATCTGGGATTTGCGGAAAAATGGGGATTTGGGGCAAAATCCGGGATTGGGGGAAAACTGGGGACTGGGGGAAAAATGGGGATTGGGTGGAAAAATGGGGATTTGGGGAAAACCGGGGAAAAATGGGGAGTGGGGGGAAAAATGGGGATTGGGGGGTAAACACCAGGATTTGGGGAAAAACTGGGGATTTGGGGGGAAACAGCGGGATTTTGGGTAAACCCCAGGGTCGGGGGGAGCCCGGGGCTGGGGGGGTCCGGGGCTGGGGGGGGTCCGGGGCTGGGGGGTCCGGGGCTGGGGGGGGTCCGGGGCTGGGGGTGGTCCAGGGGGGTCCGGGCTGGGGGGTCCAGGGCTGGGGGGGTCTGGGGCTGGGGGGTCCGGGGCGCTGACCCCCTGCGCCCCCAGGGCTGACCGAGAGCCCCGAGATGCCGCTGGCCGAGAGCGAGGTCATCGCGCGGCTGCTGGACGAGGCCCGGGCCCAGGTGGGGGCCCAGATGGCCGGAGTGACCTCTGACCCCCAAGTGACCGCTGGAGTGACCTCTGACCCCCAAGTGACCGCTGGAGTGACCGCTGGAGTGACCTCTGACCCCCAAGTGACCGCTGGAGTGACCGCTGGAGTGACCTCTGACCCCCAAGTGACCGCTGGAGTGACCTCTGACCCCCAAGTGACCGCTGGAGTGACCCCGGAGTGACCTCTGACCCTCCTGAGTGACCGCTGACCCTCTGAAGTGACCTCTGACCCCCAAGTGACTGCTGGAGTGACCTCTGACCCCCAAGTGACCGCTGGAGTGACCTCTGACCCCCAAGTGACCACTGGAATGATCTCTGACCCTCCCGAGTGACCGCTGGAGTGACCTCTGACCCTCCCGAGTGACCGCTGGAGTGACCTCTGACCCTCCTGAGTGACCTCTGACCCCCAAGTGACCCCGGAGTGACCAGGGCCGCTCTGGTGCTGCCCAGGCGTGGCTCAGTAAAAGCTCAGAAACCTCCCCAAAACGAGGCCCGCTCACTCCCCGTCCTTCCCAGTAAGGCCCAGACGCATTCTCAGTGCCCCCCAGTAAGGCCCAGCCTCTCCCAGTGCCCCCCAGTAAGGCCCAGACGCACTCCCAGTGCCCCCAGTCAGACTCAGACGCACTCCCAGTCCATCCCAGTAAGGCCCAGCCTCTCCCAGTGCCCCCAGTAAGGCCCAGACGCACTCCCAGTGCCCCCAAGTCAGACTCAGACGCACTCCCAGTCCATCCCAGTAAGGCCCAGGCGCATTCCCAGTGCCCCCAGTAAGGCCCAGACTCTCCCAGTGCTCCCAGTAAGGCCCAGACACATTCCCAGTGCCCCCAGTAAGGCCCAGACTCTCCCAGTCCATCCCAGTAAGGCCCAGCCTCTCCCAGTGCCCCCAGTAAGGCCCAGACACATTCCCAGTGCCCCCAGTAAGGCGCAGATGCACTCCCAGTCCGTCCCAGTTTGGTTTATTCACAGCAGCAGCCCGTGCTGGCGCAGCACGGCCGTGAACGGCCCAGTCCATCCCAGTCAGACTCCCACAGCCCCAGTTTGTCCCAGTCCATCCCAGTAAGGCCCAGCCCCTCCCAGTGCCCCCAGTCAGACTCAGACTCATTCCCAGTCCGTCCCAGTTTGGTTTATTCACAGCAGCAGCCCGTGCTGGCGCAGCACGGCCGTGAACGGCGCCGCTTTCTTCTCCGCGCTGCGCTCGGCCCGGCGCCGCAGGCTCTGCAAGGGGGCAGGAGCGGGGGAATTGGGCAAAAACGGGGGAAAAAGGGGGAAAAAGGGGGAAAACGGGGGAAAACAGGGGGGAAACACTGAGGAAAGGGCGGTTGCCCTGATTTTGGGGGGTTTCCCCCCGATTTTGGGGGACTTTACCCTAATTTTGGGGGGTTTTTCCCTGATTTTGGGGGGTTTCCCCAATTTTGGGGTGTTTCCCCCCGATTTTGGGGGGTTTTCCCCTGATTTTGGGGGGTTTCCCCAATTTTGGGGTGTTTCCCCCCAACTTTGAGGGTTTTCTCTGATTTCTTTTTCCCCCCAATTTTGGGGTGTTTCCCCCTAATTTTTGGGCTTTTCCCTGATTTCTTTTTTCCCCCAATTTTTGGGTTTTTCCCCCCCAATTTTGGGGTGTTTTCCCCAACTTTGGGGCTTTTCCCTGATTTCTTTTTCCCCCCCAATTTTTCTTTTTTTTTCCCCCCAATTTTGGGGCATTTCCCCCCAATTTCTGGGGTTTTCCCTGATTTCTTTTCCCCCCAATTTTGGGGTGTTTCCCCCTCTCCTCACCATCATCTTCCTCTTCCTGTTGTACCGCAGCTTGGCCTTCTCCTTCCTCTTCTCCTCCAGGGCCTCGGTCACGTCCCGGTACTTCCAGCCCACCTCGTGGGCCAGGCGGCCCAGCACGGCAAACTGCGGGCACGGGGGGCTCAGAACCCCCCAAACCACCCCAAAAACACCCCAAAAACACCCCAAAAACCCCAGAACCACCCCAAATCCCACAGATCTGCCCCAAATCCACCTCGTGGGCCAGGCGGCCCAGCACGGCAAACTGCGGGCACGGGGGGCTCAGAACCCCCAAAACCACCCCAAAACCACCCCAAAACCACCCCAAAAACCCCCAGAAACACCCCAAAACCACCCCAAATCCCACAGAACTGCCCCAAATCCACCTCGTGGGCCAGGCGGCCCAGCACGGCAAACTGCGGGCACGGGGGGCTCAGAACACCCCAAAACCACCCCAAAACCACCCCAAAACCCCCAGAAACACCCCAAAACCACCCCAGAACCCCCCAAAACCACCCCAAAAACCCCAAATCCACCCCAAATCCCACAGAACTGCCCCAAATCCACCTCGTGGGCCAGGCGGCCCAGCACGGCAAACTGGGGGCACGGGGGGCTCAGAACCCCCAAAACCACCCCAAACCACCCCAAAACCCCTCAAAACACCCCAAATCCACCCCAAAAACCCCAAAACCACCCCGAAACCACCCCAAAAACCCCAGAAAATCCCCCGAAAATCCTGGAACTCCTTGGAAATCCCAAAACCCTTTCAAACCCCACAAAACCCCAGAAAAACCCCAAAATTCCCCCTGAAATCCCAGGAAATTCCCCTAAAACCTAAAAAAACCCTCAGAAAACCCTAAAATCCCTGAAAACTCCCTAAAAATAACCTGGCAAAAATTCCTCAGGATTCCTGCCACCCTCTAGAATCCCAAAAACCCCAGAAAATTCCCCAAAAATCCTGGGACTCCTTGGAAAGCCCAAAAACCCCAGAAAAACCCCAAAATTCCCCCTGAAATCCCAGGAAATTCCCCTAAACCCTAAAAAAACCCTCAGGAAACCCTAAAATCCCAGAAAACTCCCTAAAAATAACCTGGTAAAAATTCCTGCCGCCCTCTAGAATCCCAAAACCTCAGAAAATTCCCCGAAAATCCTGGAACTCCTTGGAAATGCCAAAAACCCCATGAAAACCCCCAAAATTCTTCCTGGAATCCCAGGAAATTCCCCTAAAACCTAAAAACCCCTCAGGAAACCCTAAAATCCCTGAAAACTCCCTAAAAATAACTTGGCAAAAATTCCTGCCGCCCTCTAGAATCCCAAAAACCCCAGAAAATTCCCCGAAAATCCTGGGACTCCTTGGAAACCCCAAATACCCCATAAAAACCCCAAAATTATCCCTGAAACCCCCGAAATCCCCCGAAAACCCCCAAAAGGCCCCGAAAACCCCCAAAAGGCCCCAAAAAGCCCCAAAAGGCCCCCCGAAATCCCCCAAAGCCCCCCGAACCAGCGGACCTTGCGCGTGGGTTTGAGGCGGATGATTTTCAGCGCGGCCGGCACCACCATCCGCTTCCGCTGCAAAACCCCAAACCGGGCAGGTGGGGTGGGGGGGGAGTTATGGGGTTTGGGGGATTATTTATGGGGTTTGGGGAGTTATTTATGGGGTTTGGGGGAGTTAGTTATGTGGTTTGGGGGGTTATGGGGTTTGGGGAGTTGTGGGGTTTGGGGGAGTTATTTATGGGGTTTGGGGGATTAGTTATGGGGTTTGGGGAGTTAGTTATGGGGTTTGGGGGAGTTATGGGGTTTGGGGGAGTTAGTTATGGGGTTTGGGGAGTTATTTATGGGGTTTGGGGGAGTTATGGGGTTTGGGGGAGTTATTTATGGGGTTTGGGGAGTGAGTTAAGGGGTTTGGGGGGGGAGTTATGGGGTTTGGGGGGAGTTATGGGGTTGGGGGAGTGAGTTATGGGGTTTGGGGAGTTATGGGGTTTGGGGAGTTGTGGGGTTTGGGGGAGTTATTTATGGGGTTGGGGGAGTGAGTTATGGGGTTTGGGGAGTTATGGGGTTTGGGGGGGTTATGGGGTTTGGGGAGTTATTTATGGGGTTTGGGGAGTGAGTTATGGGGTTTGGGGGAGTTAGTTATGGGGTTTGGGGGAGTTATGGGGTTTGGGGGAGTTATGGGGTTTGGGGGGGTTATGGGGTTTGGGGAGTTATTTATGGGGTTTGGGGAGTTATGGGGTTTGGGGGAGTTAGTTATGGGGTTTGGGGGGGGATTTATGGGGTTTGGGGGAGTTATGGGGTTTGGGGGATTTATTGGATTTTAAGGAGTTTTATGGAATTTTGGGAATTTATGGGACTTATGGGGTTTTAGGGAGTTTATGGGATTTTAAGGAGTTTTATGGGATTTTGGGGATTTATGGAATTTTAGATAGTTTACAGGATATTGGGGGTGTTATGGAATTTTGGGGATTTATGGGGTTTTCGGGATTTATGCGATTTTAGATAGTTTATGGGATTTTAAGGAGTTTTATGAGATTTTGGGGACTTATGGGGTTTTAGGGGTTTATGGGATTTTATGGGGTTTTAGGGATTTATGGGATTCTAGGGAATTTATGGTATTTTAGGGATTTATGGGATTTTAAGGGATTTGTGGGATTTTGGGGGTGTTACGGAATTTTGGGGATTTATGGGATTTTAGGGATTTATGGGATTTTGAGGATTTATGGGATTTTGAGGATTTTTTGGGGGGAATTATAGATTTTGGGGGGATTTCTCAGGATTTGGGGCTGAGGGGTCCCGGGTGTCTCAGGGTTTGGGTTTTGGGGGGAATTACAGATTTTGGGGAGATTTCTCAGGATTTGGGGCTGAGGGGTCCCGGGTGTCTCAGGTTTGGGTTTTTTTGCGGGGAATTACAGATTTTGGGGGGATTTCTCAGGATTTTGGGGCTGAGGGGTCCCGGGTGTCTCAGGTTTGGGTTTTTTTGCGGGGAATTACAGATTTTGGGGGGATTTCTCAGGATTTTGGGGCTGAGGGGTCCCGGGTGTCTCAGGGTTTGGAGGAATTACAGATTTTGGGGGGATTTCTCAGGATTTGGGGCTGAGGGGTCCCGGGTGTCTCAGGTTTGGGTTTTTTTGGGGGAATTACAGATTTTGGGGGGATTTCTCAGGATTTGGGGCTGAGGGGTCCCGGGTGTCTCAGGTTTGGGTTTTTCTCAGCACGAGTCAAACAATGTAGGTTCAGGTGACATCACCGACCCCGGGGGGGCTCTGGGGTGAGTCTGGGGGATTCTGGGGTGGGTCTGGGGTCCCACCTTGTCGTAGGGCGGGGGGATCCCGTCGAACACCTTGAGCCGCTCCAGCGCCGCCTGGCCCCGCTTGGTCTTGTGGGGCAGCATGCCTGGTTTGGGGTGAAAACGGGGGGTTTGGGGCAATTGGGGTGGAAATGGGGGGTTTGGGGCAATTTTGGGGTGAAAACGGGGGCTTTGGGGCAATTGGGGTGGAAACGGGGGCTTTGGGGCAATTGGGGCAAAAACGGGGGGTTTGGGGTGAAAACGGGGGGTTTGGGGCAATTTTGGGGTGAAAACGGGGGGTTTGGGGCAATTTTGGGGTGAAAACGGGGGCTTTGGGGCAATTGGGGTGGAAATGGGGGGTTTGGGGCAATTTTGGGGTGAAAATGGGGGGTTTGGGGCAATTCTTTTAGGGTGAAAATGGGGGGTTTAGGGCAATTTGGGGATTTTGGGGCAGTTTTTGGGGATTTTGGGGCAGTTTTTGGGGATTTTGGGGCAGTTTTTGGGGATTTTGGGGCAGTTTTTGGGGATTTTGGGGCAGTTTTTGGGTTTCTCACCTCGCACCAGGGGCCAGAAGATGTGGCTGGGGGAGTTGGGGATTTTGGGGCAGTTTTGGGGGATTTTGGGGCAGTTTTGGGGATTTTTGGGCAGTTTTTGGGGGATTTTGGGTCTCTCTCACCTCACACCGTGCGCCAGAAGATGCGGCTGGGGGGGGTGTGATATTTTGGGGCAGTTTTGGGGGATTTTGAGGCAGTTTTTGGGGATTTTGGGTCTCTCTCACCTCGCACCGTGCGCCAGAAGATGCGGCTGGGGGGGGTGGGGATTTTGGGGCTGTTTTGGGGGATTTTTGGGGCAGTTTTGGGGGATTTGGGGTCTCTCTCACCTCGCACCGTGCGCCAGAAGATGCGGCTGGGGGGGGTGGGGATTTTGGGGCTGTTTTGGGGGATTTTTGGGGCAGTTTTGGGGGATTTGGGGTCTCTCTCACCTCGCACCGTGCGCCAGAAGATGCGGCTGGGGGCTCGGAAGTGGAAGGGGCCCCGGGAGGGGTTGGTGTTCATCCTCTTCCTCAGGAAGGCCAGGAACTTCACTGGGGGGGGGGAAACGGGGCAGGACCGGTCAGAAACGGGGCAGGACCGGTCAAAAATGGGGCAGAACGATCAAAAATGGGGAGAATGCCCAGAATTGGGGCAGAATCCCTCAGAAACGGGACTTGAGGATTGCCAGGATGGGAAGAAAGGTTGAACCCGCCCCAAACAGGGCTGGGGGGTGTGCGCCGAGAGCCCGGGACCTTCTGGAACCTTCCCACGAGTTCCCGGTGACCCGGACCCGCCCGGTCCGGCCCCGGCACTCACGCTTGTTCCGGTAGAAGTTCCCGGAGATGTTGATGCCCTCGCAGCGAACCACGACCACGCGGCGGCCTGGGGACAGCGGCACCGGCCCCGTTAGTCCCGGTTTGTTCCCGTTAGTCCCGGTTTGTCCCCGTTAGTCCCGGTTTCCCCCCCGTTATTCCCGGTGCCCCCGCGCTCAGCTGGTAGTGCATGTAGGCGCCTCTCATTGTCGCCAAACTCGACAGCCGACAGGGCTCATCACGGCGCGGGGGTCCCGGTAATTCCCCCGGGTCCGTTCCCGGTGTTCCCCCTGTGCCGCCGCCCTGCACTCACCGAGCAGCACCTGCTTGGCCACGATCGCCGCCAGCCGGCCCAGGAGGTGCCCGCGCCCATCGATCACCAGAACCTGCGGCGGTGGGACCACGGGGTGAGGTCGGGCCCGCGCCGGGACCAGGCCGCACCACGCCGGGACCAGGCCGCACCGCGTGGCCGCGCCCCGCGCCCGTCCGCCTCCCGCCCGCGGCTCCCCGCAGCCCCCGCAGTGCCCAGCCCCCTCCCCGAGCCCCGCGGAGCCGCCCGGGCCGCCCCCCGGAGCCCCCCGAGCCCCCCGGTGCCCCCGCGCCGCACCCGCGGCTCCGCCATGGCCGCCGCCCGCGCCGCAAAGAGGCCCCGCCCCCTGCGGGAGCGCCGCTTCCGCCGCGGGAGGGCGGAAGTGACGTCACCGAGAGGAGAAGGGGAGGGGCCGGGAGGAACCATTGACGGCGGAGTGGGGGGGGAGACGGGGTGGGAAAATCCACCTGGAGTGCGGGGGGGGCCCTTTCTGTGCACAGGGATTTCCAGTGCTCCCAGTATGATCCCAGTGCTCCCAGTACCAACTGGTGCCACTCTCTGAACCCCCCAGTGCCCCTCCAGCGCTCCCAGTATGATCCCAGTGCTCCCAGTGTGATCCCAGTGCCCCTCCAGTGCTTCAAGTGCTTCCAGTAGCTCCCAGTGCCCCCCCAGTCCCTCTCAGTGCCCCCAGTACCACTCCAGTGCCCCTCCAGTGCCCCCCATTATGTGTAGGACCCACTCCCCGACCTCCCAGTCCCTCCCAGTGCCCCCAGTCCCTCCCAGTGCCCCCAGTCCCTCACTCCAGGCTCTCCAGCGGCCGCTCCCTGTGTTTATATTTAATTTATATTTAATTTATATTTATATATGTACAGCCGGGGGAGGGGGCCGGCTCGCGGGGGTCCCTGGGGGTCTCGGGGGGTCCCCGGTGGTCTGGGGGGTTGGGAGGGGTCCCTTCTGCGGGTCCCAGGGGATCTCGGGGGGTCCCTGGGGTCCCTTTTTGGGGGGGGAGGTTACTTGGAGCCCACCCCAGCCCCACCCCAGGGGTCTCGGGGGTCCCTTTTGGGGGTCTCGGGGGGCCCCGGTGGTCTGGGGGGGGTCCCTGGGGTCCCTTTTGCGGGGTCTCGGGGTGGGGGGGTGGGGGGAGGTCCCTTTTCGGGGGGCGGGGCAGTTTTTAGACCCCGCCCCCTCCTCACCCCGGGCCACTCCCGGGGGCGGGGGTGGTCCCGGTGGCCCCGTAGCTCGCGGGGGGCCCTCCCGGGGGTCCCGCTCCGCCTCCCCCCCCTTCTTCCCCTTCCTCCTCCTCCTCCTCCTCGTCGCTGGCCACGCCTCCCGGCGCCAGAGGCTCCGCCTCCTCGCGCGGCGGCTCCGCCCACGGCTGCGGCTCCCCGGAAGCGAACACGCCGTAGAAGGCCACGCCCCCGTAGTGCACGAGCGCGGCGATCAGGAACACCCACTGCCACTCCTCGCGCGTCTGCGCCAATCAGCGCCCGCCGCGCGCCGCGCGCCGGCCAATCCGCGCCGAGGGGGGCGGGGCCCAATGGGAATGGTGGGGGGGGAGAGAGCGGGAAAGGGAGGGGGCGTGGCCGAGGGGGGAGAGCGGGAAAGGAAGGGGAAGGGGAAGGCGGGGCCAAAGAGAAGGGGCGGGGCCAGGCGGGCGGTGAGTGACGGGCGGGCAGCGCGCCCCCGGGATTGCCGCGTGTCCCCCCGGTGTCCCCTCACCTTGTGGCGGGTCAGGGCCCCCACGATCAGGGGACACACCATCCCCGACAGCGTCCCCACGCCGTTGCTCAGCCCCATCAGCACGCTGGCGTAGCGCGGCGCGATGTCCAGGTGGTTGACGTTGAAGCCTGCGGGGACGGCGGTGTCACGGCGCGTCCCCGCTGTCCCCGCCCTCCCCGGTGTCCCCTGTCCCCACCCGAGATGGCGAAGCCGCTGAAGCCCACGGCCAGCACCAGGAAGGAGATGGCCACGGCCCGGGAGTGCGAGTAGCCGACCACCAGCAGCAGCGTGGCCTCCATGCCGAACCCTGCGGGGACAGGGACGCTGTCACCTTGTCACCCTGTCACACTGCCACAGCGCCACAGGGCCACTGTCACCCTGTCACACTGCCACACTGCCACACTGCCACAGGGCCACACTGCCACAGCGCCACAGGGCCACGGTGTCACTGTCACCCTGTCACCTTGTCACACGGTCACACTGCCACAGGGCCACAGGGCCACAGGGCCACACTGCCACAGGGCCACTGTCACCCTGTCACACTGCCACACTGCCACTGCCACCCTGTCACACTGCCACAGGGCCACAGGGCCACACTGCCACACCGCCACAGTGCCACTGTCACCCTGTCACACTGCCACAGTGTCACTGGCACAATGTCACCTTGTCACACTGCCACACTGCCACAGTCACGATGTCACAGTGTCACACCCTGTCCCTGCTGTCCCTGTCACACTGTCCCCTGTCCCCCACTGTCCTACCCTGTCCCACCGTGTCCCACAGTGTCACACGCAGTCCCACAGTGTCACAGGCAGTCCCACCGTGTCACACAGTGTCCCCCACTGTCACACAGTGTCCCACAGTGTCCCCCACTGTCCCCAGTGCCACTGACCCCCGCAGTTCATCATCTTGCGCACGTTGGTGGTGGACACTGTCCCCTGTCCCACCCTGTCCCACCCTGTCCCACAGTGTCACACAGTGTCACAGGCAGTCCCACTGTCCCACAGTGTCCCACAGTGTCCCCCACTGTCCCCAGTGCCACTGACCCCCGCAGTTCATCATCTTGCGCACGTTGGTGGTGGACACTGTCCCCTGTCCCACCCTGTCCCACCCTGTCCCACAGTGTCACACAGTGTCACAGGCAGTCCCACTGTCCCACAGTGTCCCACAGTGTCCCCCACTGTCCCCAGTGCCACTGACCCCCGCAGTTCATCATCTTGCGCACGTTGGTGGTGGACACTGTCCCCTGTCCCACAGTGTCACAGGCAGTCCCACAGTGTCACACCCTGTCCCCCACTGTCCCACCGTGTCACACCGTGTCACACAGTGTCACACAGTGTCCCACAGTGTCACACAGTGTCCCTGTCCCTGTCCCCAGTGCCACTGACCCCCGCAGTTCATCATCTTGCGCACGTTGGTGGTGGACACTGTCCCCTGTCCCACCCTGTCCCACCGTGTCACACAGTGTCACACAGTGTCCCCCACTGTCACACAGTGTCCCCCACTGTCACACAGTGTCCCACCCCGTCCCTGTCCCTGTCCCCAGTGCCACTGACCCCCGCAGTTCATCATCTTGCGCACGTTGGTGGTGGACATGAGCCCGCGGGAGCGCAGCAGGTCGGCGATCTGCCCCCCGATGGGCACCACGATGGTCATCACCAGGTGGGGCAGGGCCGACAGCAACCCCACCTGGGACAGGAATACATAAATAAAATATAGAAATAAAGTTAAATATGTGAATTGATAAATTATATATATATAAAGTAAAATAATGGAATAAATCAATTATCATTGATGGTCATCACCAGGTGGGGCAGCGCCGACAGCAACCCCACCTGGGGGAGAGAGAAATAAATAAAATATATAAATAAAGTAAAATTAAATATGTGAAATGATAAATTATATATATGTGAAAAAATAAATTATATACACATAAAGTAAAATAATGGAATAAATCAATTATTGATGGGCACAACTATGGTCATCACCAGGTGGGGCAGGGCCGACAGCAACCCCACCTGGGACAGGAACAAATAAATAAAATATAGAAATAAAACAACTTAAAATCAGTGAAATAATAAATTATATACACATAAAGTAAAATAAGGGAATAAATTAATTATGGATGGGCACCACGATGGCCATCACCAGGTGGGGCAGGGCCGGCAGCAACCCCACCTGGGGGAGGAATAATGTACAAAAAGATGTAATTTGTTTAGGTTGGTCATTATTAAATGTAATCATTCAGGCAGAAAGCCCAGCTGGTTTTGGGTGGGTTTGGGCAGTTCTGGGTGGTTTTGGGGTTTTTGGAGTTTTTGGGGTTTGTGGGGTGGTTTTGGGGTGTTTTGTGTGGGGTTTTTTTTGATTTTTAAAAATGTGTTTTTGGGTGTTTTTGGGGGGGTTTTGGTGTGTTTGGGGGATTTTTGGCGTGGTTCTGGGGTTTTTGGTGTGTTTTGGGGTGTTTGTTTGTTTTTTGGGGGAATTTTTTGAACGTGTTCCCAGTGTTCTCAGGTGTGTTTTGGGGTTTTTGGTGTGGTTTTTTTTTTTGTTTTTGGTGTGTTTTTGGGGGTGTTTTGTGCGGCGGTTTTTTTGGGAATTTTTGGAATGCACTCCCAGGTGTTCTCAGGTGTGTTTTTGGGGTTTCTGTGTGTTTTTGGGGTTTTTGGTGTTTTTGGGGTTTTGGTGTATTTTCTGGTTTTGGTGTGTTTTTGGTGTGTTTTATGCGGGGTTTTTTGGGGAATTTTTGGAGCGTGTTCCAGGTGCTCTCAGGTGTGTTTGGGGGTTTCTGGTGTGTTTTTGGGGTTTTTGCTGTGTTTTTCTGGTTTTTGGTGTGTTTTTGGGGTTTTTGGTGTGTTTTTGGTGGGTTTTGTGCGAGGTTTTTTCAGGAATTTTTGGAGCGTGCTCCCAGGTGCTCTCAGGTGTGTTTGGGGCGCACCTTGCTGATCTCGAAGCCGAAGACCTCCTCGAAGTAGGCGGGCTGGCTGATGAGCAGCAGGTAGAAGGTCCAGCTGCGGCAGAAGTTGGCCACGATGATGGCGTAGACGGGCATGGAGGTGAAGAACTGCCGCCAGGGCGTGGCAGCTGCGGGCGGGGCGACCGCTGACCACGCCCGGCCACGCCCGGCCACGCCCGGCCACCACTGACCACGCCCGGCCACGCCCAGCCACCACTGACTGCCCCAGGCCACGCACGGGCCACCCCCAGTGCCTCCCAGTAGCCCCAGTAACCCCCCAGTCCCAGTCCCTCCAGTGCTCCCAGTCTGACCAGCAGCGGGTTCCTGCCCATCCCAGTGATCCCAGTGACCCCAGTGACCCCTCCCAGTCCCTCCCAGTCCCATCCCCAGTGCCCATCCCAGTCCATCCCAGTGCTCCCAGTGCCCATCCCAGTGCTCCCAGTCCGACCAGCAGTGGGTTGCTGCCCATCCCAGTGACCCCAGTGACCCCTCCCAGTCCCTCCCAGTCCCTCCCAGTCCCTCCCAGTGCTCCCAGTCCCTCCCAGTCCCTCCCAGTGCTCCCAGTCTGACCAGCAGCGGGTTCCTGCCCATCCCAGTGACCCCAGTGCCCATCCCAGTCCCTCCCAGTCCCTCCCAGTGACCCCAGTGCCCATCCCAGTGCCCCTCCCAGTGCCCATCCCAGTGCTCCCAGTGCTCCCAGTCTGACCAGCAGCGGGTTCCTGCCCATCCCAGTGACCCCAGTGCCCATCCCAGTCCCTCCCAGTGACCCCTCCCAGTCCCTCCCAGTCCCTCCCAGTCCCTCCCAGTGCTCCCAGTCTGACCAGCAGCGGGTTGCTGCCCGCGCTCTCCCCGATGCCCATCCCAGTGACCCCAGTGACCCCAGTGCCCATCCCAGTGACCCCAGTGCCCATCCCAGTGCCCATCCCAGTGCCCATCCCAGTCCCTCCCAGTGACCCCAGTGCCCATCCCAGTCCCTCCCAGTGACCCAGTGACCCCTCCCAGTCCCTCCCAGTGCTCACCAGTGCTCCCAGTCTGACCAGCAGCGGGTTGCTGCCTGTGCTCTCCCTGATCCCCATCCCAGTGCCCATCACAGTCCCTCCCAGTGACCCCAGTGCCCATCCCAGTCCCTCCCAGTCCCTCCCAGTGCTCCCAGTCTGACCAGCAGCGGGTTGCTGCCCGCGCTCTCCCCGATGCCCATCCCAGTGCCCATCCCAGTCCCTCCCAGTGCTCCCAGTGCTCCCAGTGCTCCCAGTCTGACCAGCAGCGGGTTGCTGCCCATCCCAGTGCTCCCAGTGACCCCTCCCAGTCCCTCCCAGTCCCTCCCAGTCCCTCCCAGTGCTCCCAGTCTGACCAGCAGCGGGTTGCTGCCCGCGCTCTCCCCGATGCTCTCCTCGATGTATTTCCTCTCCTCGGGGCTGATGGTCGGGTGCTGGGCCGGGCTCTCGTAGGACACCAGCACCCAGAAGAGGTACCAGAGCACCCCGAAACTGCCTGGGGGGATGGGGGAACTGGGAGCACTGGGAGCACTGGGAGGGGTCACTGGGATGGGTACCAGAGCACCCCGAAACTGCCTGGGGGGATGGGGGAACTGGGGAGCACTGGGAGCACTGGGATGGGTACCAGAGCACCCCGAAACTGCCTGGGGGGACTGGGGTCACTGGGAGCACTGGGAGCACTGGGAGGGGTCACTGGGAGCACTGGGAGGGGTCACTGGGAGGGGTCACTGGGGTCACTGGGGTTACTGGGAGCACTAGGAGGGGTACCAGAGCACCCCGAAACTGCCTGGGGGAATGGGGTCACTGGGAGCACTGGGAGGGGTCACTGGGAGCACTGGGGGAACTGCGAGGGGTCCCCAAGGGGGCTCGGGGGGTCCTGGGCAAGATCAGGGGGGTCCCGGGGGGGTCCCGGGAGGGCTCAGGGGGTCCCAGGGCTCCCCAGGGGGTCCCAGGGGTCCCCAGGGGGTCCCGGGGGTCCCAGGGTTCCCCAGGGTTCCCCGGGGGGGTCCCGGGGGTCCGGGAGGGCTCAGGGGTCCCAGGGGTCCCAGGTGGCTCAGGGGTCCCAGGGTTCCCCAGGGTTCCCCAGGGGTCCCGGGGGTCCCGGGAGGGCTCAGGGGTCCCGGGGGTCCCGGGGGTCCCCGGGAGGGCTCAGGGGTCCCGGGGGGTCCCGGGGGTCCCGGGAGGGCTCAGGGGTCCCGGGGGTCCCGGGGGTCTCACCGTAGACGTAGAACACGGAGCTCCAGCCCGTGTACTGCACCAGGACCCCGGCCAGGGGCATGGCCACCACGGCCCCCGCGTACGAGCCTGGGGAGGGGGCGGTCACAGCCTCCCCCGGGACCCCCACACATCCCCCACACCCCCGGGACCTCCAACCCCATCCCCCGGGGCACCCCCCGGACCCCCAACCCCCCCCCCCCACACACCCGGGACCCCACGTGCGGCCCCCACCCTGAAGGACCCCCACTGAGGTGTCGCTGGCAGCCCCCAGACCCCCCAAAGCCCCCAAATCCCCCCCGAGCCCCCCAGAGCCCCCAAAGCCCCCCAGTGACCCCAAAGCCCCCCCAGACCCCCCCAAAACCCCCCAGAGCCCCCCCAGAGCCCCCCAGGCTCCTCCTCAGATCCCCCCAGACCCCCCAGACCCCCCCAGAGCCCCCAGACCCCCCAGAGACCCCAAAGCCCCCCCAAAACCCCCCAAAGCCCCCCCAGACCCCCCCGAGCCCCCCCAAAGCCCCCCAGAGCCCCCCGACCCCTCCCCAGACCCCCCCAGACCCCCCCAGACCCCCCCAGGAGCCCTCCAGACCCCCTCCAGACCCCCCCAGACCCCCGGACCCCTCCCCACCGCAGAAGGCGGTGGTCGCCAGGCGGCTCCGCTCCAGGGGCGGCGCCCACTTGCTCCAGATGCCGTGACAGGCGGGGTAGGTCACGCCCTGCGAGAGGGGCGGGGTCAGCGCGGGACACGCCCACCGGGCTGCGCCCACGCGGCCACACCCTGACAGACAGGGACACACCCAACCCCGGCCACGCCCACCCAGCCTGCCCCAGCCAATGGGAGTGCGGGGATGGCCACACCCCAACCTCGCCAGCGGAACAGCCAAAGCCACCCAGGAAACACCCAAAACCACCCAAAACCACCCCAAAATAC